>NW_020867251.1:0-36904 GCF_003369695.1 Bos indicus x Bos taurus | reverse complement strand
TATGAAGCACCTGACTTTAATAAAAGTCAGGACTGCTGACCCCACATGACTTTTGTATAACACTCAGTGTTATAAAAAACAGACCCTGGAAAATAAAAAATGGGATCAGTTCCTCAAAATACTGGTCTCTTCACATCATTCTTTCTCTCAACCTCTGGCTGAGTTCCATCTGGAGCATGGAGGCCTGCCAAGCTTGCTAATTTTGCCTGGGCTTCTAAGATCTGACAGGGGAGGCCTCAGTGTCTCCTCTCCTTTGGGAGAATGGAAGGACGCCTGCGGCCTATGTAAGTGGTGCAAACTTCTTGGCTTGAAGTTTTATTGTTTTCCGCGTAAACCAAGCTACTCAGCCTCTTTTCTCCACTGAATTTTCCTGCTGAGCTATCCTCATTCTATTACTCTTTATATTTCTAATTAATATCTAATTAAAGCCAGTGTATTCACCGACACCCTCTCTCCTTCGAACTTCCCTGGATCCACCGGGCTGGACTCTGGCAAGTGGCGCCCGAACAGGCTGATTCGATGAAAGTGAAAGAGGAGAGTGAAAAAGTTGGCTTAAAGCTCAACATTCAGAAATATGAAGATTATGGCATCTGGTCCCATCACTTCATGGCAAATAGATGGGGGAAACAGTGGAAACAGTGGCTGACTTTATTTTTCTGGGCTCCAAAATCACTGCAGATGGTGATTGCAGCCATAAAATTAAAAGACGCTTACTCCTTGAAGGAAAATTATGACCAACCTAGACAGCATATTGAAAAGCAGCGACATTACTTTGTTAACAAAGGTCCGTCTAGTCAAGGCTATGGTTTTTCCTGTGGTCATGTATGGATGTGAGAGTTGGACTGTGAAGAAGGCTGAGCGCCAAAGAATTGATGCTTTTGACCTGTGGTGTTGGAGAAGACTTTTGAGAGTCCCTTGTACTACAAGGAGATCCCACCAGTCCGTCCTAAAGGAGATCAGTTCTGGGTGTTCACTGGAAGGACTAATGTTGAAGTGGCCACCTGATGCCAAGAGCTGACTCATTTGAAAATACCCTGATGCTGGGAAAGATTGAAGGCAGGAGGGAAAGGGGACAAACAGAGGATGAGATGGTTGCATGGCATCACCAACTCAATGGAGATGAGTTTGGATAAACTCTGGGAGCTGGTGAGGGCAGGGAGGCTTGGCGTGCTGGAGTCCATGGGGTCACAAAGAGTGGACAGGACTAAGCAACTGAACTGAACTGAACACTCGTTAATTCACTATAGTAAGAGTAAATTCCAATCAAGAAAGGTGTGGATTTCTTGCAGTGGTTTCCGTTGGGTGTGGAAGAATAGAGAATTCAGTGGCTATAAGGAACTTTTCATTCTGTGTTCTTTGGAGTGTTCCAGAACTTGCTGCTCATCATGTGTAGAGCACTTAACTTGAATTGGTCTTAGGTGCTCATGTGAGGAGAACACTGGTGAATGACCGCTGCATATACTGCCTCTCCTATGACCACTGTGACTAGCACTAGTTATTCTACTACTGGGAAAGCAGCAATTTAATATTTTTATAACAAGGTCAATTTACAAGGTAGTGTCACCTGCAATGCCTCACTGAGGATGTTTGCATTCAGCTAGCTGTTGCTGAAAATACTTGTCTGAATTTCCTTGTATGGGGGCTACGAGCAGTCTAGAGAATCACACTTATAGGTGACGTGTCACTTTCATTCAGACATTTTAAAAGGTGACTCAATTTTAATGGTCACTCAGTGCTTCTTAGCAAAGTGCAGATGGTTATCTCAAAGTTCAGGGTCACCCTAAAACTTCATCTTAGCCCCAATCCTAACCTATAACCTACACTTCTTTGGCAGTTGACTCCAAATGACTTCCCAACACACAATTCTCTCTTAAGCTCTAGAGCTCATCATTTATTTCCTCTTCCTAAAATGTCAGAACACTATTAATGGTCCATCCCACATTTAAAATGGTATATAACTTGTCTTGGTCATACAGCTAAAAAATTATTAGAGTTGGATTTAAGGTACGTCTCTAGGACTCTAACATCCGTGCTCTGCCTCCTATGTTCATTTTTTTTAAGTGGAGGATAACTGCTTAATGATACTGTGTTCACTTCTGCTGTACAACAGTGTGGATCAGCCAAAAGTATACATATACCCCCTCCCTCTGGAGCCTCCCTTCCACCTCCAGATCCAATCCCTTAAAGTAATCACAGAACACCAAGCTGAGCTGCCTGTGTTATGTATCAGCTTCTTGCTAGTTATCTGTTTTACATATGGTAATATATAAACATCAAGGCTACTTTCTCAATTCATTCCACTTTCTCCTTCCCCCCATTTTGGAATTGGGCATACATAACATATGTGGCTTCCCTGGTGGCCCAGATGGTAAAGTATCTGCCTGCAATGCAAGAGACCCGGGTCTGATCCCTGCATTGGGAAGATCTCCTGGAGAAGGGAATGGCAATCCACTCCAGTATTCTTCCCTGGAGAATCCCATGGACAAGAGTTGGACACAACTGAGTGACTAACACAACATACAACATATTGAGATCTGCTCTATGAGCTTAGGAGTTTATCAGGAAAAGCACTGTTTGTTTGTTTGTTTTTCCCCTATCTCCACAGTAAACACTCAGTGCTTGAGGCAGGAATGACACAGCCAGATGGGAGGCAAAAAACCCTACTGACAAGTAGGTATTTTCATGACTTTGGAGGTGTGGGTGGAAAGGGTTTCTGAGTCACTTTTAGTTTCTAAATGGTGTACAGCTCTTGAGTGAACCTATCTATGTAAACTGGAGAGTTTGGGCCATTTGTTCCTTATGTATTTGCTAGTTGATCAGCTTGTATTTTTATAATCTTTATATTTCACTGTGTTTCAGAAGCAGGACACTTAAAGAGAGAGTCCACTGGAACCCAGAAATCTAAAGGTGTCCTCCCTGCACTTGAGTTGGACGAACTTCCTGAATCTCTGGGGTCAAGGGTCACTTCAACCTAGTTTTTTGCTTGCAATGTGATTTGCAAATGTGTCATCACTTGTGGCTATTTATTCATTTCTTTTATTTAACAGGTGCCTACATAAACTTGGTAGTGACAAGAATGTTTGAAGTTGTTGCAAACATTGACTCACATAAAGCTCACACTACCCTTAAGAAGCAGGTAAAATAATTACACTCATGTTTTTGTTTGACATGACAAGTGAAAGGAAGAAATGATTTCGTTTTTTTCTACCTTTGAATTTTTCTGGTCCAAGAAATGTATTTCTAAATGATGCATTGATGTGGAATGGAGTCTTCCACTGGGATTTTATATAGAATTTCAGATTAAAAATAGGCACCAGTCAATCTGCTGTGATGGAAGAAGACACTGTAGACTGAGTGTCCCCCAATCTCATCATTCTCCCTGTACTCCAGAGTGACCTGCTGCCAATAACTTACTGTAAGAGGTCTCATATTTTACAAATTATTTTGCAATTTATTTTTAACTGGAGGACAATGGCTTTACAAAGTTGTGTTGATTTCTGCCATACAACAATGTGAATGAACTTTTTTTTATTTTAAGTCACTCATGGGGTCTTTGTGACCCCATGAACTGTAGCCCGCCAGGTTCCTCTGTCCATGGCATTCTCTAGGCAAGAATACTGAAATGGGCTGCCATTCCTGTCTCCAGGGGATCTTCCCAAGCCAGGGATCAAACTGAGATCTCCTCCCTCTGGAACCTCCCTTCCATCCCCGCCCACACACCCCTCTAAGCTGTCATTGAGCAGCAGACTCTCATAAATGATTGAGGACCTGAAAAGGCTTTTGGTTTTATGAATTATTTGGGTATTAATATTTAATGTGGCTTAAATTTTAAAATATTTTGAAATATTTATTAATACTTATAAAGATGAAGGCTTTCCCCATGGTTCAGCAGTGAACAATCTGCCAGGAGACTTGGGATCGATTCCTGGGTTGGGAAGATCCCCTGGAGAAGAAAATGTCAACCACTCTAGTATTCTTGCCTGGAGAATCCCAATAACAGAGGGGCCTGGCAGGCTTACAGTCCATAGGGTCACAAAGATTCAGACATAATTACCAACTAAACAACAGCAAAATAAAGATAAAATAGTGACCCATTACATGTTAATATAAACAAACATACTTAGTGAAAATAACTATAATTTAAAAAAAGAATGGGGAGAAGAGTGACACTGTCTCCATGTTTATAAATCTTTGTCATCTCTGCCTTAATAGGAAGCTGCCTGGTCTCTTGTTGGCTGCTACATTCAGGCTCTTGTGATGTGTGGTTTTGATGGAAGTATGTCAAATATTTCAAGAAAATGGGGCTCCACGCGTATGTAGAGAGAACAGGAAGGAAGACTTCAAAAGTTTTGTCAGGTAATTGTGAATATTCTTCTTTAGTAATTTTACAAAGATTAGCTGCAATGATCCTTTCTTACCCTACTACATGAAAATCCATTCTTCAAAGTCCTGCTTAACTTTGGACAGATCTGTTCCCGAAGCATGGCTTTTGTAAGATCATGCATTAGTCATTTTTGAAGTATCCATTCACTGAATTATGCAGATCTTTTCAATGCTGATGCATTTCAATATAAAATAAAATATCAAAAATAATCATTGTGAATATCATCACTGATCTCATCAGAAACATCTTTAAATTATTGGGAAGGTTTCAAGCACAGGATGTTGAATAGAAGTTTTCCAGAATTTTAATGTTTGCTCAAACATTCAAATCTACCACTGAACAAATGCTGTCAGTTGTCTCCCTTGAAGCGACAGACTCACCTTGGTTCTTTTTAAAGAAAATGTCTTCTAAATATCTATAATCTGGTTGATCACAGTTTTCCCGGCCATTTTTCTTTTAAGCAAAGTGGTGTTTCACAAAGAAAAGACAATTCAGCCAGTTTCTCTTTGAGATAACCATCTTACTGATGTACATTGTCAAAGTACTCTATGTGTATTTCCCAGGTCTTCACAGGTTATTAAGAAGTCATGTATTCAAGAGTTGAGATATAATAAAATTAATACTTTTATGGCCGCAGAAAGGGCATTCTTATTTTTTTTTTCCTGTGAGTGTGTGAAGGCAAGAATATAGTACAATACTTATACAATTTGAGTGCAACTGTTTTCCAGGTCTTGATTTGTACTGAGGCATCAAACACCCATCACAGCAAATATCAGAATAGTGAAGAAGGGAAATAATATGTTAGCATTGTTTTGCAGAACCAGACAAGTATCTTGGAGAAACTCAGGGCTCCAGGGCAACATATTGAAAACTGTTGCTTTCTGGCATAACTATTCAGTGTGCTATAGGATGAGATGGTCAGATAGCATCACCAACTCAGTGGACATGAATTTGCACAAACTCTTAGAGATAGTGAAAGACAGGGAAGCCTGGCCTGCTGCAGTCATGAGGTAGCAAAGAGTTAGACAGGACTTAGCGACCTAAACAGCAACAACAACAGGACTGTATCATGTTAGAAGATATAAGAGTAGCCAAGATGGTATATTCCTGGCCACACTCCCTCAGGGTTATGCTGTGGTGGATGAAGCCCAGCACTTTCTAACGCTATGCCTCCCCAGCCTGCCCAGTCTCCATCTGGTGACCTGATGGTCTACGAGAGCCACTTCCACTAGCTTTCCTGGTTCTTTCTAATGAGGCCGTCCAGCCTTGCTGGCGTATGTTACCTAGCCGGAACAGAGCAGTGCTAGAGAATAGCTCAATAGCCCATGTTATTAAACTCCCTGTATGGTTGGCAGGGAACCATAAGATTTATTAATGGTCATGTACATTTTATTCTTTCTAGAACAGATGATTTTGGATCAGTCTTTGGAAGGACTAATGCTAAAGCTGAAGCTCCAATACTTTGGCCACCTGATGCGAAGAACCGACTCATTGGAAAAGACCCTGATGCTGGGAAAGATTGAAGGCAGGAGGAGAAGGGAATGACAGAGGATGAGATGGTTGGATGGCATCACTGACTCAATGGACATGAATTTCAGCAAACTCCAGGAGATAGTGAAGGACAGGGAAGCCTGGCATGCTGCAGTCCATGAGATCACAAAGAGTCGGACATGACTGAGCGACTGAACAACAAAACAAATGATACTTGATTCCTAAGAAGTGGTTTTAGGTGATTCAGATTATCATAAAAAGTATCTGAGCTTTGAGAGGACGAAAACCTCTAAGCGGCTTAAATATGAAATAATTTTAAATAGAGGAAAGACTATTTTCTAAAGACAGTAAAATACTTGTATATTTCTAAATGATACTGTTTTTCTTTACCCAAGGTTAGACAGACTGTGGCTCCTGTAGGTAAAAAAAGGAATTACCTCAAAAATTCCTTTTTTTTTTTTTTTAATGGAATTACCTCAAAATGGACATTGTCTTTGTCCATTTGTTTTTGTAACTATTTAAGGGGAAAGTTCTAAGGTCAGTGTAGAGTGCAGGGGTACATGCTAAGCTGCTTTAGTTGTGTCCAGCTCTTTGCAACTCCATCGACTATAGCCCACCAGGCTCCTCTGTCCATGGGATTGTCCAGGCAAAAATACTAGAGTGGGTTGTTATTTCACTTCCTGGGGATCTTCCCAACCCAGAGAACCAACCAGCATTTTCTACATTGGCAGGCAGATTTCTTTACCAGTGAGCCACCAGGGAAGTCCTACTCTATCATAGTACTACCCTATCAAGGCCCATTAATCATCTGCCTATCTCCTCCAATTGCCTTGGAAAACAGGAAGTTCTCATAATGTGTCCACCATTTTGTTATTTCCATCAAGCACACATGGAACAATGGACTGGTTCCAAATTGGGAAAGGGGTACGTCAAGGCTGTGTATTGTCACCCTACCTATATAACATATGCAGAGTACATCAAGTGAAATGCTGGGCTGGATGAAGCACAAACTGGAATCAAGATTGCCAGGAGAAATATCAATAACCTCAGATATGCAGATGACACCACCCTTATGGCAGAAAGTGAAGAGGAACTGAAGAATCTCTTGATGAAAGTGAAAAAGGAGAGTGAAAAAGCTGGCTTAAAAGTCAACATTCAGAAAACTAAGACCATGGCATCTGGCCCCATCACTTCATGGTAAATCAATCAGGAAACACTGGAAACAGTGAGAGACTTTATTTTATTGGGCTCCAAAATCACTGCAGATGGTGACTGCAGCCATGAAATTAAAAGACGCTTGCTCACTGGAAGAAAAGCGATGACCAATCTAGACAGCATATTAAAAAACAGAGATATTGTTTGCTCACAAAGATCCACTTGTGGTCCGTTTAGTCAATGTTATGTTTTTTCCAGTAATCATGCATAGATGTGAGAGTTGGACCATAATGAACGCTGAGCGCTGAAGAATTGATGCTGTTGAACTGTGGTATTGGACAAGACTCTTGAAAGTCCCTTGGACTGCAAGAAGATCAAACAAGTCAATCCTAAAGGAAATCAGTCCTGAATATTCATTGGAAGGACTGATGCTAAAGCTGAAACTCCAGTACTTTGGCCACCCAATGTGAAGAACTGACTGACTGGAAAAGACCCTGATGCTGGAAAAGACTGGAGGCAGGAGGAGAAGGGGACGACAGAGGATGAGATGGTTGAATGGCATGACCAACCCGATGGACATGAGGTTGAGCAAGCTCCGAGAGCTGGTGATGGACAGGGAAGCCAGGCGTGCTGCAGTCCATGGGGTTGAAAGAGTCAGACATGACTGAGTGACTGAACTGAACCAATCAAGCACACACTGATGCATAATGTGGATCAACAACCAAGTGATCAGAATGGAAGTAACTACAGGGTGTCATAAAAGCAGTGGACAAGAAGGCAGCTGGAGCTGGCAAGGTCACCAAGACTACTCAGAAAGCTCTGAAGGCTAAATGAATACTATCCTGAAAACCTGCCACTCCAGTCTTAATCAGTGGTGGAAGAAGGGCCTTAGAACAACTTGTCTCAACTGGCCATTTAAGTTTAATAGTAAAAGACTGGTTAATGGTAATAGTGCATTAAAAAAAAAAAAAAAAACCTTCAGAAAGAAAGGACAATGTTTTGTGGACCGTTTGTTCTGTGGTGTGGTAGTTTTAAGTTATTAATTTTTAAAATTAGTACTTTTTACTGGAAACAACTTGACAAAAATTTATCTCAGAATTTGAGACCCATTAAAAAAACCTTAATGAAAAATAAAAATGTTACTGTTAGATATAATCCATGCTTTAACAAAAAGAAAACTGTATCAATGAACTAGCATACACTAACAGAGAAGGTACATTTATACAGTAACATAAGGGTATGAAAATTTTAAAGTCTAAGTGATTAGTAAATCTACATAATTTCCAAAGAATAAATTAAAAGCAAGCTCATTACAATTCTCATTGGAATTAGGTATCTGAAAAATCAGATATGGAGTTCACCAACCTGTGCCCTGTGCAACCTGGTCCTTCCATGAGAGATACTAGTCTGTTGTAGTGAATACATTGGCAGCTGTAGAGAAGACGGCTTGCCAGCCAACAGGGGGTCACCCCAGGTACCATCCGCCTTCCACAGTGACATTAGCTTCATGCTGTGACCCATGTTATCATTAACACGCACACACACATACACACATGCAGGCATGCCCCCCTAAACTTACCAGGATACTAAATTTTGTCACAAAAATACTAATCACAAACTCCAGCAAAATCCACTGGTGTCTATAATAATGATGAGGGGTCCTAGAATTGAAGGCTAATGAGGACGTTATGCTCTTTAATAAAGCTTGAGTACTGGATGTTTTCTTGAACATTTTTCAAGGTTATAGTAGTTACAGTTTTAAGTGCTCAGAAAATATGACTAATAAAATATTTTAGAAAATAATATGAATTTTATTTTCAGGCATTTTTATTTTCATAATATTAATTTCAACATCATCAATGGGGTTACAATGTACTGAATCACCTGGTAAGCATTGTGCCAAGTAAAACAAGTGCATAGCTGTCTAATTTAGTTCCCTAAGGTCCCCAGTTCTTTCAGATTGTTATAACAAAGCAAAAAAAAATAGTCTCACACATGCAGATGATACCACTCTAATGGCAGAAAATGACGAGGAACTAAAGACCCTCTTGATGAGGGGGAAAGAGGAGAGTGACAAACTTGAAACTCAACTTTCAAAAAACTAAGATCACAGCATCCAGGCCCATCACTTCATGGCAAATAGAAGGGGTAAAAGTGGAAACAATGATAAATTTATTTTCTTGGGCTCCAAAATCACTGTGAACAGTGACTGCAGCCATGAAACTCAAAGACACTTGCTCCTTGGAAGAAAAGCTATTGCAAACCTAGACAGCGTATTAAAAAGCAGAGACATCACTTTGACAACAAAGGTCCATATAGTCAAAGCTGTGGATTTTCCATTAGTCATGTATGGATGTAAGAGTTGAACCATAAAGAAGGCTGAGTGCCAAAGAATTGACGCTTTCAAACTGTGGTGCTGGAGAAGACTCTTGAGAGTCCCTTGGACAGCAAGGAGATAAAACTAGTCAATCCTAAAGGAAACCAACTCTGAATATTCATTGGAAGGACTGATGCTAAAGCTGAAGCTCCAACACTTTGGCTACTTGATTTGAAGAGCTAACTCATTGGAAAAAATTCTGATGCTGGGAAAGATTGAGGGCTGGAGAATAAGGGGGCCACAGAAGATGAGATGGTTGGATGGCATCACCAACTCAATGGACAAGAATTTGAGCAAACTGTGGGAGATAATGGAGGACAGAAGGGCCTGGTGTGCTGCAGTCCATGGGTTCACAAAGTGTCAGATAGGACTGAGTGATTGAACAACAAAACAACAAAAAAACTACAAAAATATCATAGACTGAGTGTCTTCTGAACAACATTAATTATTTCTCACAGTTCTAGGGGTAGACAGCCAAGATCAAGACATGTACACATTTGGTGTCTGATGAAAGTCTGACCCTTGATTCACACTCAGCTTGCTGAGTCCTCATGTGGAGGTAGTGGCAGGGAGCTCTCTGGGGTCTCTTTTATAAGGGCACTGATCCCATTCATGAGAGCTCCATCCTCATGACCTTATCACCTCCCAAAGGCTCTGCCTCCCAATATCATCACATTGGGCATCGGGTTTCAACATATGGATTGTGGGGAGAAGGTGGCATAAACCTTCAGTCTACAGTACCATACAAACAAAAGTGAAAAAGCTCTGAGATGGACTTCACTTTCTCATGCAATTTCCTCTCATCTCAGACTTCTGACACTTTTCCTATCTCTGTGAGCACAAGTTTACAACATACCGCTTGACAGCTATCTCACTGAGGGTTCACTTCAAGGGATTCATCTCTTCCATAAACAAATGATGCTCCTAAACACTTTCACTGGCAAAATGTTCTGAAAATGCACATGACTAGCAAAAGGGAAAGGATTTAGACATCAAATTTAGCATAATCTTTCAGATTTTCTGGTTGAAGACCTGTTAAAGATTTTAGAGGAAGTTCGTGACAATGGATGAAAATTTTCAAATGAGTTCCTAGAACAGGAACTCTTGACTACTTAGGGACACTTGTGTCCTCACATGGCCTCTTGAGGTTGGAGACAGGAGATTGAACACAAGGCTGAGAGTGTTTCCTGGGAAATAAGGTGCTTCTTCAATACGGCACAGGTCCTTTCAGACAGCATGGATTTCCCATACATCTGCTGTGTGTCTAGACATCTGCTCCATGAATTGTACTTCATTTAAACCAACATTTAGATATCCTCTTTAGAAAGTCCTGCTGCTGGTAAGTCACTTCAGTCATGTCTGACTCTGTGCAACAGAGACGGCAGCCCACCAGGCTCCCTCGTCCCTGGGATTCTCCAGGCAAGAACACTGGAATGGGTTGCCATTTCCTTCTCCAATGCATGAAAGTGAAAAGTGAAAGTGAAGTCGCTCAGTCATGTCCGAGTCTTAGCGACCCCATGGCCTGTAGCCTACCAGGCTCCTCTGACCATGGGATTTTCCAGGTAAGAGTACTGGAGTGGGGTGCCATTTCCTTCTCTAAGATCAAGAGAGCCTGGAAAAAAACCTTCCGAGTTGTAGGAGACAAGCGTCTGTACGTGATACGTGGGAAACAGAACAGCATCTTCACTACCTTTGGGACTTCCCTGGAGGTCCAGCGGTTAAGGCTCTGAGCTTCCACTGCTGGGGGCACAAGTTTGATTCCTGGTCCATCAACTAAGATTCCCACATGCCTCGCTGTGTGGCCCCACAAAAATCTTCACTGCCTTTGAAACATTGTTTTTATTTATATATTAGGTTACTGGCCTTCCCAGATGGCTCAAGTGGTAAAGAACCTGACTACCATTGCAGGAGACACAAGGAGATATGGGCTTGATCCCGGGTAGGGAAGATCCCCTGGAGGAGGAATTATAATCACTCGTGCAGCCTTGGGCTAAGACTTAGTGATCCTTGTTCAAAATGGTCCCCAGTAAATTAGTCCTCTCTGTGTCAGCACTCTTTTGTGATATGACTCTGCCTTGAATCTGAGATTCAAGGGGTAGGGACTATGATTCCACCCCACAAGTTTGGGTGACCCTGTGACTTGTTTGGCCAACAAAACAACACACAGGTGATGTTGTGGGAGTTTATGAGAGCTCTTAGCGCCTTCATCTGGCTTAGGTAGAATCCAGCAGCCACAAGAAGGTGTCTCAACCACCTTAATGGAAAGAGGCCATACAGGGGGTGATTCCAGAGCATGAAACACTCTCTATAAACACAAAGGCCATAGGGAGAATGAGAAAGGCCCCACATATCAGCAAGCCTGGCCATCTGGGCTGCCCTTTCTGAGGCTCTAGACAGGTGCGAAGATCAGCTTTGATGCTACAGCCGGAGTCCAGCTAGAAATCCATGGAGCAGAGCCATGCTGCCCTCCCTACCCCTGCTAACTTGTCCCAAAGAATCATGAGATAGGAAACAAAGTTTATCTCAGGCACTAAGTTTCAGGGTCATTTCCTAAGCTTGGACTTTCCAGGTGGCACAATTGCAAAGAATCCACCTGCCAATGCAGGAGACTCAGGGGATGTGGGTTCAATCCCTGGGTTGGGAAGATCCCCTGGAGGAGGAAAGAGCAACCCACTCCAATATTTTTGCCTGGAAAATTCCATGGACAGAGGAGCCTGGCAGGCTATAGTCCATGGAGTCGCAAAGAGTCAAGCACAATTGAGCAACTGAGCGCACAGCACATTCTAAGCATCTATTAATAACTGACCCAACCTTTCTAGCATGAAGCAGATCCACATGAACCACATGAAGGTGCCACAGTATCTTTCAAGGATCCCATTAAAGGAACCCTGTTCTTTACAAGACTCTCTGGCTGCTTGATGGGTTTGTGCCCAATGAGCTGTTAAGAACAACAATGATACCAGAAGACACTGGTCCATCTTTGTCTGAATGTAATCTTGCACTGCAACTAGGGGACGCAGGGCAGTCTGTGGCCTGTACCATTCGATTGCCTGACATGAGAATAAATAATAAAAAATAAAGAAATGCTAATAAAGAGTATATTAAATAAGAGAAATAAAAGATTCAGCTAGCACTGACAATTTTCATCAGTGGTGTGAGTGGTGAGAAAGAAAGGGTATTAAGTTTGAAGGTATATGATAGGCTAAGTGGACAGGAAACTTAGAAGGAGTCAAGTCAGAGTTAAAAACAATTAAAACGATGTGAACTGTGTGCTTTCAGGGACTATATTAACTATTATTAAAAGATAATATGTACTACTATCATGAAGGAAAGTGCTGGTAATGGGATATTTGGCAGAAAAAGCCCTAGGTCTCAGAGTGAAAGATGATAAGAGACCACCTCTGGGTATAAGGCTCAGTTTTGGGGACCCATGTAATGAGCAACAGTGACGAACTGAAAATTGAATATCTTCTAGTTCTGACATAACCTTCTTAAATTGGAGTTAGTTCTTCTGGAAGGTGTCTTTTGTCCTAGGGTTTAAGAAGATGGGTATGCAGTAGGCTTTGTTTCTGCACATCAGCTTGCTCTGTATTTCCCTCCCTGAGCCTATTTATTTATCCAGGAGAATGTGTACAGGATCTCTGCCTGAAACAGCAGAATGACGGCACATCGACGTGTTCACTCATGCATGCAACACAGCATGCCTAGTGCCCTGCGATGTCAATCATGATTTTAAATGACATGACTAGTGTTCTTAGCTGATGTGGGTTTTCATTAATGAGGCATTTGTTCTCTACCAAAGAGCACTTTAAAATAGCCCATTTTTGGTGATTTGTGAGTGGGATTTGAATATTACCATCTGATCTATCTGAATCTTTAGGTGATTTGCTGTTACATTTTTCTTTGAGAACACTCAGTATTTCTTTGAGTAACAGTGTTATGACCCAATATGAACGGTCATGGAGGAAAAAACGTGGCGATCATGAAGAGTCATTGAAATACTTTAGTATGGATTTAAATGTGTATGTATGCTCTGTTGCTCACTTGTGTCTGACTCTTTGTGACACAGTGGACTGTAGTCTGCCAGGCTCCTCTGTCCATGAGAATTTCCAGGCAACAATACTGAAGTTGGTTGCCATTTCCTCCTCCAGGGGATCTTCCCAACCCAGGGATCAAACCCGAGTCTAGTGCATTCCCTGCATTGCAGGCAGATTATTTACCACTGAGCCACTAAAGAAGACAGCATGGACTTAAATACTACTTCCAAATGTCTATTCATATAAAAAATTCTACAGAAAATATTGGTACTACTTTTAGCTCCAGGATATTGAGAGCTTTAGCATTAAAAAGTTTCTTTAGAAAGTGAGCTGGACTTTTAAAATGCTAAATTATATAATAATCACTTTCACATTCTGCTGTGATGGAGCAAGAGAGTCCATATTTACCCTTTCAACTTAAATACTTGAGAAATGGACAAGATAGATCAAATAATGGTTTACAGGATTGGGAAGTCAGGGAGCATAACAGAATGACTCTGAGAGGAAGAAACCAATGAGGTGATTGCATGACTTCCCAAGCCTGCTTCCTGGAGAGAGGTTCCAGGCCACAAGGCAGGGACCAATAACCTGATGGTCTCCCCTCTGCATTAAGAGCACATAATCTTGAGGTGGCCAAAGCATCTAGAATCTACAAGAGGAGGATGCTGTAGTAATGAGTACAACTGCTTGACAATTCTTTTTTTTTTTCTTCTGTAACATAAGTGCCTAATATTAAGCTGTATCCAATTTGAAGATACACATCTCAGATACACACATTATCAGCTATACAACTAGATTAAAAGCCCAGCCACCCCACCCACAAAGTTCCTCTTCAAGGAAGTCCTGAGTGACCTGGACAGTGGACCACTTGAGTGATCTGTTGTGTCCAATTCCCACTCTCATGCTTTAAATTCATCAACAGAGTGAACCACAAAACTCTAAGCACCCCACTTTTGACCCTAATAAAGGCTAAATCCCAGATCCATGCTCTCATTCTCTCTACCTGCAACCTCTCTGTGTGGCCCTGGTCATGGCATGAACCCCGCCAGAACCCTTGAGTAATAAACTTCATTTTTGTAGAGTTCCCTGTTGGTTGTTGCTGAGGGCATCTTGCGATCATAAGACGACTCGCAAGGAATGGTCCAGCTACAACACTGGAACTGGCCAGGGCAATACCTCAAGTAACACAGACCAAGAGGAGTGCCCCAGGCATTCCCAGCTCAGAGCATCATGATCAATACTCTGAGACTAACACAAAATGAATGAGAAGGCATCAGATTCCCAGTTCTGCAGAGAGGTTCCCCCTTGTCTACTGTTCACAATTTTGCTGTGACTTTGAGTGGGAAAATGACCTAAGGCTGGGAAAGAACCATGAGATGGAATAAGTGGAAAGGTCACTGGAGCTCACATGGAGCTGGGAACAGTCTGTGTCTTCACTATCCAGAGGGAGCTGACACCTGACCACAGAGGGGAGCAAGCCAACCACAGAAATGCATTTGTATCTCCTTAGTAAGGGGGCCAAATCAACTGTCACCTGTAATTATGTAGACCAAGGCTTAATAAAAGCATAGTAATGCCAAGTAACTCAATGGCATATCAGAAAACAATTTCAATTATATTTAAAAAAACCAAAGAATCCAGCACTCAACAGCATTAAATTCCTAGTGTCTGGCATCCAATAAAAAATTACTAAACATTTCAAAAGCAGGAATATTAAGAGTCCAAGAAATGGCTTCCCTGAAGGAATTCACAGCTGAAGAAATTAAAATGATTATAAATACATGCTATTTGTTCAAAAAGGTAGAAGAAAAAAACAAGGAGAGAAATAATGTATATCATATACATGGAACTAAAACTTAATGGGATGAGAAACAGAATATCTGAAATGAAAAATTATCACTGGATGGGAATTAATAGCACATTGGACAATGCAAAATAACGCATCAGTGAACTTGAAACCATAGTAAGACTCTTCAAACTTGCATACATATGGGGAGAAAAAGTGAAAAAAGGCATTAACGGTCTGTGGGACATTGACACTACAAAATATACGTGATTAGAGACCCAGACAGAGAAGAGTGGAGATAAAGCAGGAAAATAATTTGAAGAAAGAATACTTGAAGGAAATATTAAAATAATTCAAATTTTCATGAGATGATAAAATCACAGATCTAAGTTCAATGAACCTTAAGATAAGGACGCATGAAAAAAATAACACCAAGACACATCGGTTACTTAAATGCTGAAATCCAGCAATAAAAAATATTTAAAAGAGCCAGAGTTAACATAATATAGGAATGAATATGAAAATGACAATGGATTTCCTATACAAGCCACAGACAATTGAGTAACATCTTTAAAGTTCTGAAAGAAAAACGTCAATATAGAATTTTCTACACAGTGAAGGAATTCCCAGAAAAGAGGATGAAATAAAGACAGGCAAATATAATGCATGCAGACTGGAAAGCAAGAAGCAAAGCTATATGTGTAGGCAACATGACTGTCTACCTAAAAAAAAAAATTCAGGTAACTTACCAGAGGAGACACAAGAAATTAAAAAAAAAAATGAGTTTAACAAGCTTACAAAACTAATATACCAAAAAATTATATTTCTATATACACTACCAACAGACAATTACAAGTTAAAATGTGAAAACAAGACCACTTAGAACAAATGATAGGACACATTTAAGTAAAATATTTTAAATACACAAGACCTATACAAAAAATATCTATAAAATATATATGAGAGAAATGAAAGTAGACTAAAATAAATGGAGGATTAAATTATTATCATGGGTTAGAGGATTCAATACTTTTAGGATGTTAATTCTTCCTCTATTCTTAAATTTAACACAATTCTAATCACAGTCCCAGAAGACTGGTGACAATGTGCAAAGAAATTCAAAAGATGGAGATCCCCTGAAACAACTTTTAATGAGAACAAAGTTGCAGGATATAGACTAATTATAGAGTTGTGTGATCAAGATAATATATTCTCAGTGTAAAAAAAAATACAGGTCAATGGAACTAGAGTCCCAAACAAATGACATACATGATCAACTGACTTTTACCAGTGTACCTAGGGGGCTTCCCTGGTAGCCCAGATCTTAAAGAATCAACCTCCAATGCAGGAGACAGGGGTTCAATCCCTAGGTGGGGAAGATTCCCTGGAGAAGGAAATGGCAACCCACTGCAGTACTCTTGTCTGGAGAATCTCAAGGACAAAGAAGCCTGGAGGGCTACAGTCTAGAGGTCACAAAGAATTGTATACAACAGAGTAACTAAGTCCAAGTGTACCTAGGAAATTTAATGGGAAAGAAAAAAATAATTAAGAAAACAGCGCTGAAAGATGTGACTATCCATATGCAAGATAACTGAGATACACAGACGCCAAAACTCGGCCCTCTATAGGACTTCAGACCATACAGAGAATTTAATGCAGTGGATCACAGACCTAAATAGAAGGCTAAAACTAAGAAACTTCTAGAAGAGAAAATTGAAGATAATTATAGCAACTTCAGATCAGATCAGATCAGTCACTCAGTGGTATCCAACTCTTTGCGACCCCATGAATCGCAGCACGCCAGGCCTCCCTGTCCATCACCAACTCCCGGAGTTCACTCAGACTCACATCCATCGAGCCAGTGATGCCATCCAGCCATCTCATCCTCCATTGTCCCCTTCTCCTACCACCCCCAATCCCTCCCAGCATCAGGGTCTTTTCCAATGAGTCAACTCTTCGCATGAGGTGGCCAAAGTACTGGAGTTTCAGCTTTAGCATCATTCCTTCCAAAGAAATCCCAGGGCTGATCTCCTTCAGAATGGACTGGTTGGATCTCCTTGCAGTCCAAGGGACTCTCAAGAGTCTTCTCCAACACCACAGTTCAAAAGCATCAATTCTTCGGCGCTCAGCCTTCTTCACAGTCCAACTCTCACATCCATACATGACCACAGGAAAAACCATAGCCTTGACTAGACAAACCTTTGTTGGCAAAGTAATGTCTCTGCTTTTGAATATGCTATCTAGGTTGGTCATAACTTTCCTTCCAAGGAGTAAGCGTCTTTTAATTTCATGGCTGCAGTCACCATCTGTAGTGATTTTGGAGCCCAGAAAAATAAAGTCTGACACTGTTTCCCCATCTATTTCCCATGAAGTGGTGGGACCGGATGCCATGATCTTCATTTTCTGAATGTTGAGCTTTAAGCCAACTTAGGTGAAGATATTTTATTAAGAATGGAAAATAATCTATAAAATTTTAAAAAATGGTAAAACAAATTTCATCACAATTAAATACCTCTTCTCTTCCAAAATCACTATTAAAATACAAAAAGTCAATTTCACCTTAAGAGAAATATTTACAAAGCATGTTTCTGGTAAAGGTTAGTATCTAGAATATATAAAGAATTATTAGAATTCAATAGTAAGAAGACAAATACCTTTCCCAATGGAAAAAATATATATATATGTATTTTCTGGCCATACCACACAGCATGTGGGAATCTTACTCCCCTGACCTGAGATTGAGTTTATGCTTCCCTGTAGTGAAAGAGTAGTCTTAACCGCTGGATGACCATGGAAGTTCCTATCCAAAATATCTAAACATGTGTTCCCCATCCTGAACCCTCACATGTATACCTGTGGCGGATTCATTTTGATATTTGGCAAAACTAATACAATTTGTAAAGTTTTAAAAATAAAATAAAATTTTAAAAAATATCTAAACAGATACTTCATCAAAAAAGATATATGAATGGACAGTAGTATATTAAAGGGTCATTAGTGTTATCAGGAACTACAAAATGGAATCATAATTAGATATACTACATACTTCTGGAATAGCACAAATTAAAATGCATTGGTGAGGAGGTAAGATAGCCGGAACTCTTGTGGGGATGCAAAACTTTCATGCTTTTTGTACATGAGATGCACTCCAAGGTTTCTAGCACATCCTTTTCTGTATCTTTTTATTTAATGTGTGTCTTGACATACTATATGTGTTTCACACTCAACAGTGGGTTGCAACCTGCAGTTTGAAATGTACTGGCCCAGTTAGCAACATAAGCATGTCTTGAAAATCAGATTATCATTATCAAAGGGGAGAGAATATCTTGAAGAAGTTGTGCACCTGCCAACACAAACCTGCCTAAGGCTACAAAGTGTTCTGATAAAGCACTGGAAAATCACCAGGCCTAAAAGCTAAAGAGATTTGTTGGGAAGAGACAAAAGAAGGAAGAGATATTTAATAGTTCTAGTTTTATTCAGCATATAGCTATTCATGAGTATCTGATTGGATATTTTCTTACCCTTAATAAAAATATCTCCGCAGTTATAGAATAGCAGGATTTGTGTTATATACCTGATACTTTTTCCAGAATCAAGTCAACAGACACAAGGCAATAGTCGAGGCAAAGGAAAGAAATATTCAGGAGAAAAGGAATCACCTACAATTTGATTTGGACATGTTTTGAATGTGTTTAGGCACTCAACAAACTTATTAATATTAATACTAAACATTATCATGAGAAATAATTTTAACCAAAGGCTTTGCATTTATAATTTAAGGAAGTAGACATGATTTTATAATAGTTATTATAAAAGAGAAAAGATAAATGGACTTTTAACTCAAAATCAAGTGTAAAATAGCAGTGTAACATGCCTGAATATAAAAGGTGTTGTCATCTATGGTGTCCTTAATAGAACTCTCCAAGAAATGGCAGCATCACAGTTAGCCTGTTCATGCTGCAAATGTGGTTCATAAACTAAGTATCATGAAGAGGAAATGAATAAATGCTGTGCTCAGTCACTTCAGTCATGTCTGACGCTTTGCAACCCCCTAGACTGTAGCCCATCAGGCTCCTCTGTCCATAGGCTTCTCCAGGCAAGAATACTGTAGTGGGTAAATTCTAGAGAAACTAAAGAAGTCCCATGATTGGATGGTCTCAGTGTAGGATGCTGGGGAGACAGACCAGAGGTTGCAAAGAGCTCAGTTTAGTGGGGTGTTCCGACTGAGAGGCTGTGATGACAACCAGAACAGAGGTGCAGAGACCAGAAAGGACTAAGGGAACTGGCCCAGGCCTGGACAGGGAGTATTCCAGGACCCAGAGGAAGAGATGAGCTCTGATTTGCACACAGCCCACATCCCTGTGATGGCAAATAAATCTCCACAGGGCACCCTTCACAGATGCTCCCTTATGAACTGGTGACATGCACTTGGGGGCCTGCTCACTCTCTTAAGGCCACGTCCTCTCTCTATGCTCACCCCAGCAAAACTCCTATGCATACTTCCACCCATCCCCACCTCCAGGAGAGCACAGCCATGCCACAAAGCCATGTCACTTTCCTCCCAGCTTTACAGAGGTATAATTGACAAAATTATGTGTATGCACATATACATTTGGGCTTCCCTGGTGGCTCAGATGGTCAAGAATCTGCCTGCAATGTGGGAGACCTGGCTTAGATCCTTGGGTTTGGAAGATCCTCAGGAGGAAGGCATGACAATGGATTCCAGTATTCTTGCCTGGTGAGCTCCCATGGACAGAGGAGCCTAGTGGCTACAGTCAATGGAGTCACAAAGAGTTGGACATGACTGAGTGACTAAGCGCATAGCACACTACTGCATATACACATTTTAGTTATAAAATACTACCCACTTTTATTAAGAACATGTGTGTGTTTCATAACTTGGATTCTTTTTCAGGTGGAAAAAAAGTGTGAGAACTTCTTCACAAAGAATACATTCAAACTTCTAAAACTGGGCATGAGAGGCCATTCACACTCCAGAAGCCACCAGTTTCTCTGACACACAAACTATATCCTTGTGACAAGACTGCTTGTACAATATAATATAATATATTATATTACATATATAATATATTATATACCACTTGCACAATATAATCTAATTCACATATAATCTGAAAGGTCTTGCTTTGGCTAGACATGTTTCTGCACTTGGCATCTTTGATATAACTCTTTAATTCCTGTCTGTTCTTCAGGTTCCCTTCCACTTCCCTGTTCCATCTCGGAGCCTTCCTAATGATCCCACTCTGAGCAGGCTTCTTCCTCATCCCAAATTCCTGGTCTACATCAATCTCTTGACCATCATGTTCAGCCCTAGGTTATGTCTTTGTCCGAATGTGCTTTATCAACTAAGGAAGGAAATGCATTGCAATTATTTGTAGAGATACACAGATACACTCTGTGCCTGCTGGTTCTTGGGGTTTCACAAATGTTTGTTGAATTTATATCTTAAAAACAAAATATGTTCCTTTGATCATCTCTTGCTTAAATGCTGTTGTTGTGCTAAAATAAATCAACATATACAGTATGAAGATAGGACTGAAACATACTCTTTCTATTTTAAGACTAAGTAAGATCACAATGAAAAATTATAGCTTTGCAAACTCTTTTAGGACTTGAGAGGAAAATCACATTCAGCTCTCTGCAAAGAAAATTATAGGGATTGAATCTTAATGTCAACTGGATTGATTGAATTAGTAAAATGAAAGAAAGTGATAAAGACACTATATTGAAAAATTACAATAATTTTTCATGATGTCTAGGTACAGTATTATAGTACTCTCTAGTGGCCAGATTATAGAGCAAGATGCTTTCAGATTAAATTTAAAATGTTTTTAGAACGAGTCATGTACATACTATTTAAGATATTGTTATTCAATGAATATTTTGTGAAAAAATTCTGTATGATTTAAAAATTCAAGAATGTCTCATGGAATTAGCCACTACTCTATGTGCCAACTGAAGGACTCTGAATGCATAAAGCTCCTTCGGGATTTTTCAACCTAAGAGTCTGTCATCTGTAAAGGTGTCATGGGTTTGATGTGGAACAGGTCCCTGATTATACACCTAACTGGTGTCCATATTTTCACTTCCTATATGAACATCCCTAATTGAGTAAGAAATATCCTAAAATTACTCTTTCAACAGCACTGTAAAGTTGTAAGAATTGATATCTATGTCTTTATGCTTGCTTTTATTTTTCTCTACCAATATATTTCACAGACTTTGTCTTTTTATCAAAAGCCATTTTCAAGACATAAAGACAGAAGACAGAAGAAGTGATTTTTAATAACCATAAAGATTTTTCAAAAAAAAAAACTGAATTTTTGAGTGTAATAGAAAACACATTAGAATTCACCTCAGAAACATGACCACAAGTTAACCACTGTGTCTGGCATGATATTGGATATGATATTTGATGAAGAAAACAGAAATAGAAAGTTATACAAAACTATATATATATGTCCATATTAAGCTAAATAATTTTAGTAAATAAAAACAAGTTTCTTCTTACTGTCAGAAGATGAAATTTAGCTACAATACCCACGCAGATACTTCTGTTGTGGTTTTAGCCATAAAAGATGTATTTACTTCAATTTAACTTAGCAAAAAATAATCATTGTGCTTAATAAATATTAACCACAGAAAGACTACAAATATTTTTGAAGAAAAGTCCATGTCAGACAATTAAGTCACCCTATATAATGGACATGGATGGTCACGCTAATGAAACATAACACACTTGTCATATAACATATTCTCTTTACTCTAATATGTCTACCCTTTACAATGATGGTCTTCCTTGGTGGCTCAGATGGTAGAGTCTCCCTGCAGTGCAGGAGACCCGGGTTTGATACCTGGGTTGGGAAGATCCTCTGCAGAAGGAAATGGCCAACCCACTCCAGTATCCTTGCCTGGAAAATTCCATGGAGAGAGGAGCCCAGCAGGCTACAGTCCATGGGGTCACAAAGAGTCAGACACAACTAAGCGACTTCAATTTATAATGATTTACATGTATGAATGGGAAATGTGAGGATTTCAATGATTACATATCTGTCCAGAATTACTCAGTGAGTCAATGTCCCTTGTAGACTCACACCTAGATCTTTGGCTTGATTACCTGTTGTCTTTCTTCCATACAAAGGCTTCTCAATGAAAGGTGGGGAACTTCCTTGGGAATAACTGCTGATATAGTACAGGGGTTTAGAAGAGAGTAAAGCATCTCTGTGAACATGATGTGGTCAAATTATACCAGAGAATCAAGAGTGTTGGGCAGATTTCAGTGCTATCCATCTCAGATTTTGGCAGATTGTCCAGGTGGGAAGGTAGGAAAAACAGAGCTGAACAGAGCAAAGGAATCAATGAAATTACTCCAAACTATCAAACAATGACGAAAACCTTCTGTTAAAAGGGATCATGTTTGAATCAAGCTGTCACTTTTGACAGAAGTTCAAATTAAAGATGAAGTTGCTCAGATAAACTATGGTCTGTGAATTCAATTCGTATAGTAGTTCTACAGCCAGGTCTAGAATTTTGTAACATTCCAAGGAAGTTGATGTGTGACTATAGTCACAAGAATATGAGATTTATTTTCAATGAAGACAAGTCCTGTCTTGCTCAGGACTTTCAGGTCTGGAGACCAAGAACATGAAAGTTTCATCAAACAGTAGGAAATTAGATGGTTTTGGAAAATGTCTAATTAATTAACCAATGTAGACAGAGAAGGCATTGAATACATGAAATAAGAACAACCTGCTGAAATGAAGGGACAAGCTGGGAGGTAAATGGATTGAGAGGGGCCAAAAACACAATTATTGAACTAAAAATTATGAATAGAAGATAAAACATTGCATATAACTAAGTGGGATAAAAGAAAGTTTAAAAATTTCACTGACAAGAGTGAAAGTCAGAAGACTGATAGACGTAGGCATGAATATCTAATCTAGTTTGGTCATAAATCTTAGTAACTGAGAATTTAAAAAGCAAAAATTTAAAAAAATATTCAGGAGATCACAAATCGAGTGCTTTCAGACAGAGCTCATGAAGTTTCAGGTATCAGGTGATGTTACTGAAAAAAAAAATTCTTAATGTATATTGAAGATATTTTGAATTGTCTTCTAATTATACAGGTTGATTAAAAACCTATTGTTGTTGTTGATCAGTCACTAAGTTGTGTCAGACTCAGCAACCCCACGGACTGAGGCACACATGTTCCTCTGTCCTTCACTATCTCCTGGAGTTTGCTGAAATTCATGTCCATTGAGTCTGTGATGCTATCCAACCATCTCGTCCTCTGTTGCCCTCTTCTTCTCTTGGCCTCAATCTTTCCCAGTTAAATATGCTGTTGCTGTTGCTGTTAAGTCGCTTCAGTCGTGTCCGACTCTGTGCGACCTCATAGACGGAAGCCCACCAGGCTCCCCCGTCCCTGGGATTCTCCAGGCAAGAACACTGGAGTGGGTTGCCATTTCCTTCTCCAATGCATGAAAGTGAAAAGTGAAAGTGAAGTCGCTCAGTCGTGGCCGACTCCTAGTGACCCCATGGACTGAAGCCCACCAGGCTCCTCCGTCCATGGGATTTTCCAGGCAAGGGTACTGGAGTGGGTTGCGATTGCCTTCTCCGTCAGTTAAATATAAATTAGGTCAAAATATATGTTATTCTAGGTATGCTTACCTAAAGGGGAAGTAAATATAAAAAGAGAGGATATATGTAAATATAAAGCGTATTCAGTTTACTGTACAACAGAAATTAACACAACATTGTAAAGCAACTATCTGGTGGTTTAGTCACTCAGTGTCCACCTTTTGCGACCCCATGGACTAGCCCGCCAGCAACTATACTATGATAAAACCTTAAAAAATTAAAATGACTAAACAATTTTGTTACCATCATCAACATGTTAAATCTAAGATTGGTGCTATTACTTTGCAAACAAAGGTCCATCTAGTCAAGGCTATGGTATTTCCAGTGGTCATGTATGGATGTGAGAGTTGGACTGTGAAGAAAGCTGAGCACTGAAGAATTGATGCTTTTGAACTGTGGTGTTGGAGAAGACTCTTGAGAGTCCCTTGGACTGCAAGGAGATCCAACCAGTCCATTCTGAAGGAGATCAGCCCTGGGATTTCTTTGGAAGGAATGATGCTAAAGCTGAAACTCCAGTACTTTGGCCACCTCATGCAAAGAGTTGACTCATTGGAAAAGACTCTGATGCTGGGAGGGATTGAGGGCAGGAGGAGAAGGGGACGACAGAGGATGAGATGGCTGGATGGCATCACTGACTCGATGGATGTGAGTCTGAGTGAACTCCGGGAGTTGGTGATGGACAGGGAGGCCTGGAGTGCTTCAATTCAAGGGGTCGCAAAGAGTCAGACACGACTGAGCGACTGAACTGAACTGAACTGAAAGAAGGCATTGGCAGGAAGAGAATAACAAAATTAAAAGCACACTAGATCATTCACTTCACACCCAAAAACATGTAGATCCTTTTTATTATTGGTATTTATTATGAGGAAAATACATTTACATATAGCTATATAAAATTTGAAAGCATTATTAGTAGAATACGAGTTAAATGCACGCCTTTCAAATCCCTAGAATAAAAGTGGGCATAAAAACAAAGGCATGTACAAAAAGTTCAGATACAAAAGAAGGACATCATAAAGAATGAAATCGAACACAACAAAACCATTAAGCACTAAACAATCCTAAAGGAAATAAACCCTAAATATTCATTGGAAGGACTGATGCTGAAACTGAAGCTCTAATTCTTTGGCTACCTGATGCTAAGAGCTAATCGATGGAAAAAACCCTGATGCTGGGAAAGACTGAAAGCAGGAGAAGTGGACGATAGAGGACAAGATGGTTGGATGGCATCACTGACTCAATGGACATGAGTTTGAGCAAACTCCAGGAGATGGTGAAGGACAGGGAAGCCTGGTATGCTGAGTCCAAAGGGTTGCAAACAGTCAGACATGACTTAGCAACTGAACAGCAACAACTAAACAATAGGAGACCAATTATGACTTCATAACTCAATGAAATTCATGTTTTCAAGAATATTGAATAATCTGATGAATTAATCACAGTATAGGAATCAGTGGAGTAAGCTGGTTAACCAATCATATGTAAAATTTCAGTTCTCATTTTATAATAATTCTGTATGTATATGAAGAACTGAAAAGAAACTGGCAATCGTGCATATGGACTTGACTGTCTCAAGAACTGTGATTGAGGGTCTATGACTTTGTTTACTTTGTCCTTTTCAAATGCTTTTAAATTTGCTAAAATGAGAAGTATTACATTTATGGGTTTTGTAAGATGGAAAGCAACACATATATAAAGGATATAGTGTACAGCACAGAGAAATAAGGCATTATTTTCTAATAACTTTAAAGAGAGCATAATCTATAAAACGATGATCTCTGTTCATTTCCAAGGCACACTATTCAATATCATGGTAACCAAGTCTACACCCCGACCAGTAATGCTGAAGAAGCTGAAGTTGAACAGTTCTATGAAGACCTACAAGACCTTCTAGAACTAAAACCCAAAAAAGATATCCTTCTCATTTTAGGGGACTGGAATGCTAAAGTAGGAAGTCAAGAAACACCTGGAGTAACAGGCACATTTGGCCTTGGAATATGGAATGAAGCAGGGCAAAGGCTAATAGAGTTCTGCCAAGAGAACGCACTGGTCATAGCAAACACCCTCTTCCAACAACACAAGAGAAGACTCTACACATGGACATCACCAGACGGTTGACACCAAATTCAGACTGATTATATTCTTTGCAGCCAAAGATGGAGAAGCTCTATCGGTCAGCAAAAACAAGACTGGGAGCTGACTGTGGCTCAGAACATGAACTCCTTATTACCAAATTCAGACTGAAATTGAAGAAAGTGGGGAAAACCACTAGACCATTCAGGTATGACCTAAATCAAATCCCTTATGACTATACAGTGGAAGTGAGAAATAGATTTAAGGGCCTAGATCTGATAGACAGAGTGCCTGATGAACTATGGATGGAGGTTCATGACATTGTACAGGAGACAGGAATCAAGACCATCACAAGAAAAAGAAATGCAAAAAAGCAAAATGGCTGTCTGAGGAGACCTTACAAATAGCTGTGAAAATAAGGGAAGAGAAAAGCAAAGGAGAAAAGGAAAGATATACCCATTTGAATGCAGAGTTCCAAAGAACGGCAAGGAGAGATGAGAAAGCCTTCCTCAGCGATCAATGCAAAGAAATAGAGGAAAACAACAGTATGGGAAAGACTAGAGATCTCTTCAAGAAAATTAGAGATACCAAGGGAACATTTCATGCAAAGATGAGCTCAATAAAGGACAGAAATGGTAGGGACCTAAAAGGAGCAGAAGATATTAGGAAGAGGTGGCAAGAATACACAGAAGAACTGTACAAAAAAGATCTTCATGACCCAGATAATCACGAAGGTGTGATTACTCACCTAGAGTAGACATCCTGGAATGTGAGTCAAGTGGGCCTTAGAAAGCATCACTACGAACAAAGATAGTGGAGGTGATGGAATTCCAGTTGAGCTATTTCAAATCCTAAAAGATGATGCTGTGAAAGGGCTGTACTCAATATGCCAGAAAATTTGGAAAACTCAGCAGTGGCCACAGGACTGGAAAATGTCAGTTTTCATTCCAATCCCAAAGAAAGGCAATGCCAAAGAGTGCTCAAACTACCGCACAATTGCACTCATCTCACACGCTAGTAAAGTGATGCTTAAAATTCTCCAAGCCAGGCTTCAGCAATACATGAACCATGAACTTCCAGATGTTCAAGCTGGTTTAAGAAAAGGCAGAGGAACCAGAGATCAAATTGCCAACATCTGCTGGATCATCATAAAAGCAATAGAGTTCCAGAAAAACATTTATTTCTGCTTTATTGACTATGCCAAAGCCTTTGACTGTGTGGATCACAATAAACTGTGGAAAATTTTGAAAGAGATGGGAATACCAGACCTCCTGACCTGCCCCCTGAGACATCTGTATGCAAGTCAGGAAGCAACAGTTTGAACTGGACATGGAACAATAGACTGGTTCCAAATAGGAAAAGGAGTTCGTCAGGCTGTATATTGTCACCCTGTTTATTTAACTTATATGCAGAGTACATCATGAGAAACGCTGGGCTGGCAGAAGCACAAGCTGGAATCAAGATTGCCAGGAGAAATATCAATAACCTCAGATATGCAGATGACACCACCCTTATGGCAGAAAGTAAAGAGGAACTAAAGAGCCTCTTGATGAAAGTGAAAGATGAGAGTGAAAAAGTTGGCTTAAAGCTCAACATTCAGAAAATGAGGATCATGTTATCCGGTCCCATCACTTCATGGCAAATAGATGGGGAAACAGTGGCTGACTTTATTTTTGGGGGCTCCAAAATCAGTGCAGATGGTGACTGCAGCCATGAAATTAAAAGACGCTTACTCCTTGGAAGGAAAGTTATGACCAACCTAGATACCATATTCAAAAGCAGAGACATTACTTTGCCAACAAAGGTCCATCTAGTCAAGGCTATGGTTTTTCCTGTGGTCATGTATGGATGTGAGAGTTGGATTATAAAGAAAGTTGAGCACAGAAGAATTGATGCTTTTGAACTGTGGTATTGGAGAAGACTCTTGAGAGTCCCTGGGACTGCAAGGAGATCCAACCAATCCATTCTGAAGGAGATCAGGCCTGGGATTTCTTTGGAGGGAATGATGGTAAAGCTGAAACTCCAGTACTTTGGCCACCTCATGCAAAGAGTTGACTCATTGGAAAAGACTCTGATGCTGGGAGGGATTGGGGGCAGGAGAAGAAGGGGACGACAGAGGATGAGATGGTTGGATGGCCTCACCGACTCAAGGGACATGGGTTTGGGTGTACTCCAGGAGTTGGTGATGGACAGGAAGGCCTGGCATACTGCAGTCATGGGGTCGCAAATGTCAGACACAACTGAGTGACTGAACTGACTTGAATCTATAAAAATATGGAATCACTATGCTGTACACCCAAAACTAATAGAGTATTGTAAAGCATCTATACTTCAATTTTAAAACAGATGCAAAAAACTGACATCCTGATGGACTGAAGGAATGAAATTGAACTTTATGGAACTGCTTGCTGCAGGGAGGATGAGAAATGTGTAGAACTGAGACAACAGAGAACAGCATAGGTTTGAACCTTAGTTAGCTGTTCAATCCATCCTTTAGGATAGATTGTTAGAGGTTGAATTTTTCCCTCAAAATTCTAATGTTGAAATCTTAATCCAGCTACTTACTTAATCCAGCTACAGCCATTATGGAGATTCCTTAGAAAGCTAGTAATAAATCTACCATATGACCAAGAAACCCGAGTTCTGGGCATATACCCTGAAAAAATCACAATTCTATGAAACCCGTGTACCCCAATGTTCATTGCAGCAGTATTTACAATAGCCAGGACATAGAAGAAACCTAAATGTTCATTGACAGATCAATGGATAAAGAAGATATGGTATGTATATACAATGGAACATTACTCAGCCATAAAAAGGAATGAATTTAAGTTAGTGGTAGTGAGGTGGATGAATCTAGGGCCTACTATACAGAGTGAAGTAAATCAGAAAGAGAAAAACAAATATAACATATGATCTCATATTGGCTGATTTGCATCATTGTACAGGAGAAGTCAACACTTCTATATGGCTAATTTAATTTCATGTGCATCAGTAGAAAGCCTAATTTTAAAAGGCTTAATGCAAAGCCTTATTTTTTAAACTTTATACATTTTATTTAGGATTTTTAGTTACAATTTGCAAAAATCACATTTTTTTTTCCCCAAATAAGGCAGCCACAACCTCACTGCAGGTTTTTCCAAGAGTCAAAGACCTTGCAGAAAAAGCTAACTTTCAAACAGCCCATCAATATAATGTATAATAAACCTCGATAAAATGTGCATCTATAAACACAGAATACTGATGTCTAATAAGGTCTTTAACTAAGTAATTATACCAACACAATTTTATCAGGAAATGTTAAGTATCTTCATCTGATCAGAATCCGATGAAATTAGTCCTGATTTAATAAGTACCATTTGTCACTATTAGAGTGAGAAGTGTTGGCAGGGCTTGGGTGTCTCCATGGCAACCCTGGTGTTCCATTTCTTTTTTCTGTAACCTTAGACACTTAACAAGGCATAAAAGTCCAGAGGGCATAGCAGGTATTGCCCGGGTAATTTATTTACCCTTTTCTGACTTTGCTAGGCAGTATCATGTGTCAATTTCAGAAAGCATTTTCTATCAAATGGATATCTGCTCCCAATTTTGTCTCTGCTGATGAACAGAGTTTTAAACAGAAATATTGTGCACACATTCTTATTAAAGGAAAATCACTAAAGTTTAATTGATTCATTATCCTTAAGACAAGAGAGAGAACATATGTAAACAGAATACACATTTCTCCATATCAGAAATGTACAAGAATAAATATCCCTGAGCCATGAGACATGGAGCACAAGAAATTTTAATGAAGTGCTGGCTACAGCCCGAGTTTTGAATAAGGACGTTTGAGCAGGAGAGTACTCCATGGGGAATATTAGCAACTAAGCTTGAAATGGGGCTTTCCAGGTAGCTCAGTGGGTAAAGAATCCATGTGCAATGCAGGAGACACAGGAAACTTGGGTTTGATTTCTGGGTTGGGAAGATCCCCTGGAGGAGGGGATGGCAACCCACTCCAGTATTCTTGCCTGGAGAATCACCATAGACAGAGGAGCCTGGTGGGTGGCAAAGAGTCAGATACAACTGAGCACGCACACCAAGAGACCCAGCTCTACAAAGGCACTGGGGTGTTACAGAGGACTCCCCATCAGCCTCAGAATCAGTGGTCACTCAGTTCCCAGCCAGAGTCACACCTGAAAAGATGTATGCACAATTCAAAGACCTCCATCTGGCCCATAGTCAGTGACTAAATAAAATTAACAATGGCACTTTCTACTATTGATATTATTGGGCAAGGATCCAAGAGTGGAAGGTTGTAGGGGCAGGTGGAGAGGAGACACTGGAATAAAAATGTAGAGAAATATTGCAAACAAAATCTTATATTTCACTTGTTTCCCACTGCTTTCATAAAGAGCAAACGACAGTTTTCCACTTTAATAAATACACTAATAATAAAAAATAATCGTGTGTTGCAAAAATTGTGAAGTTAAAATGTAACTATTTTACTTTAAAAATGAGTATGCATGGATAACTACATCTGGAACATTGCTCATGTGCAGATACCTTTGCAGCATGAGACAGTCCTTAAAATACATTTCTTGGGTTTCCCTAGTGGCTCAGTGGTAAAGAATCCACCTGTCATTGCAGGAGAGACCAGTTCGATTCCTGGTCGGGAAGATCCCACATGCCATAGAGCAACTAAGACTGTGTTCCACGACTACTGAAACCCTAGAGACCTAGAGCCTGTGCTCCACAACAGGAGAAGCCAGTGCAATGAAGAGTAGCCCCTGCTCACAGCAACTAGGGAAAAGTCTGAGTAGCAACAATGACCCGGCACAGTCATAAATAAATAAATAAACATAATAAAAAATTAAAAAATTAAATGTATACATTTTTTTCCATTTAGAACTTATGCTATAGGTTGAGTTGTGTCCTTTCTCCCCACAAATATGTTGAAGTTTGAACCTCAGAACCTTGGTGTGCATGCTCAGTAGCTTAGTCATGCTCACTCTTCATGACCCCATGGACTGCAGCCTACCAGGCTCCTCCGTCCATGGGATTTCCCAGGCAAGAGTACTGGAGTGAGTTGCCATTCTCTTCTCCTGGTTTAAAACAACACACATTTGTTCTCTTACAGCTCTGAAGACCAGATGTCTAGAATTAAGTTGTGGGCAGGGCTGTTCTTCCTGGAAGCTCCCAGGAAGACACTGCTCCTTGTCTCTCCACATTCCAGATGCTGTGACCCTCCCTGGCTCCCAGACCATCACTCCTGCCTGCTCACATCCTCATGCCACTGCCTTGCTCATAGAGTCTCTAGTTTCCCTCATATAGGGACCCCTGTGATTACATTCAGGGGCCCTCATAATCCAGGAGAATCTCTCCACATCTCAAAACCATTAACCTAATCACATCTGCAAAGTCTTTTTTCCCATATAATGTGACATCCACAGGTCCTTCAATTTAGGATGTTGATGTTTTGGTGGGAGGAATTACTCAGCTTATGAGGATCTAGGGCAAAGCTAGTTATTTAACCTTAATGCAGAAAGCCCTTTTCCATTAGCGAAGCTAGAAAAGGAGCTATGGGTAGGTATGTGCATGCATGCGTGAGTACTCAGTCACTTCAGTTGTGCCCAACTCTTTGCAACCCCATGGACTATAACCTACCAGGCTCCTCCGTCCATGAGATTCTCCAGACAAGAATACTGGAAAGGGTTGCCATGCCCTTCTCATAGGTAGGTATAGCAAAGATAATGAAAGGATTCATTGTAATACCCATAGACTTACTAAATCTCACAGCAACACTGTGGTGAGGTATGATCATCTCTGTTATGTGGATGAGGAAACTGAGGCTCTGAGGGTTAAGTTGCTTAAATGGAGCTCTGAGCTCCAGAGCTGCTGAGCTGGGGTTTGCACCCAACTGTCAGAACACAAAGCCCTGTTCTCATAACCCTGCCACATGTGCCCTACTTATTTACACTTCTTTCCTGGTTACGTGAGGCAAAATGTCTGCTAGACTGCTACATGTTTTCTATTTGCCTCTAATTATCATCACCTTATGGGCTTCCCCAGTGGTTCAGCAGTAAAGAATCTGCCTGCAATGCAGGAGATGCAGGAGATGCGGGTTCAATCCCTGGGTTGAGAAGAGCCCCTGGAGGAGGAAATGGCAACTCCAGTATTCTTGCCTGGAGAATGGACAAGGCATTGTTCTCCTCCTCTGTCCTCCTCCTCCCCATGGACAGAGGAGCCTGGTGGGCTACAGTCCATGGAGTCGCAAAGAGTCGGACACAGCAGCATGAGCATCAGCACGTTGCAAATACAAGAAAAATCAATCCCACTGCTCCTTTCTGAGAGCACCCATCAAGAATAAACGAGTGCAGGTGGTGTGTGAGGCGCTGGCTGCACAAGGTGCTGTGTGGACCAGTGGAGCAAGCCTGCACCCGCCCCGCTGGATGCTGCTCCTGCTGTGACCACCCCCGTCTCCAGCTCCTGTCCACACTTTCATTTTCTTGGAAGACTATTTTCCTAAAGTCCAGTGATCAGTCAAAGAACGGAGAGGTTAAGAAGCTTGCTCACACACTGTGGACTGGTGGCAGAACCAGGATTCATCTTTCCTTCCCCTCCTTTGCTCCAGGCGCTGAACTGGACAAAGGACTGGATGATGTCGTCTGGGTCAAGGCCACAGGCTTCACTAGGGAGAAGTCAGTGACATTCAGGGCATAGGGCCCCTGCCCCTGCTGCTTCCTAACTGGGTCTCTCATTCCAGCCTCCCCTTGGATTCTGGTCCTAACTACTACGTTACTCAGTCCACGGAATTCCATTCCTTTCCTTACCAACCACTTCATCACTACTTCCCTTGTCAAGACGATTTGCCCACACGTTGGAATTTCGTGGCAGGGCACGCATATTCTCAAATGTTACTGCCTCGCCAAGTCCACCAGGAGAGGCTATATTTACAGTCATGCTGATGGACACGTGGAGGAAGAAATCTCCATCCAGTTGGCCGACACAGCCAGAGCACGTGTGAACAGACAACAGGTAGGCGGAGAGAGAAAGTCAACATGCTAAATAGGGATTAAAGTAAATGGGAAAACATCCACATGTATGAAATAGTACATCAACTCCCAGTGTCTTGGGTTGACCAAAATGTTTTTGAAAAACAAAAAAAAAGACAGATTATTTGAATCTGTAGCTGAATTCAATCTTCTGGATGCTGGTGAGGTCATGCTCACTTCCGGATGGAAGCTCAGCTGAAGGTTGGGGGCACAGACTCTTCAGTAATTGTCCCCCTAATGGCACATTATGCAAAGAAAACAAATGTGAGCAATTTTCCTAATCAGGCCATTGAGTGGAAATAATTAAACAGAATAACACCTTAATTATAATTACAAAAGTGATTCCAATATGCCCTGTGCATGAGGAAGTGCAAACACTTTGGATTTGCATAATTATTTATTATTCTCAATAAACTTATATTGATTACCAGCAACATGCTAGATGTCACAAGAAATACTTGATGTGTATCACACCAGGATTTTCTGGAGATCATACCAGTACCAAGAGTGTCTACGAGACCTATTCTAGTCACAGATTATCAGCATATTTTCTCACAATGCTGAAAATCAGCAATGTGTTTTCACAATTTTCATGTGAAAATTATGCTCATGTGTAAACAGGGGTTCGTAGAAGAGGAAGAAAGAGACTTTGACCCTGGTGTTGCTGTTGTTCAGTTCCCAGTCATGTCCTATTTTTTGCATGGACTGTAGCCCACCAGGCTCCTCTGTCCATGGGATTTCCCAGGCAAGAATACTAGAGTGGGTTGCCATTTCCTTCTCCAGGAAATCTTCCCAACCCAGGGATCAAACCCACATCTCCTGTATTGGCAGGGGGATTTTTTACCACTGAGCCACCTGGGAAGCCCTGACCTTGGGGTTATCTATCTCTAAAGACCCACATGTTCCCTGACGATGCTCTCAAAAGCTCTCCAATAATGGGATGGATCAGATATAACAGAATGTCAAGGGCACAGAGGAGATCTTTTCATTATGCAGGAGATTAGGTGAGATTACTCCAGTTCTTAGATTAGTGGCTGAGGCACAAGGTCCTATGGTATTCTGGTGACCTTGCCGTATAGCTGCTGATCTGAAGGACAGCAACTCAGCTGGAAGGATGCCCCATGAGCAGCACTTTGCTGTTCATAATTGTTGGGTTTGGCGCCACAAGCTAGCTGCTAGCTGATTTGTAAATTCTTTCAGGCTTTCATGTTCTATAATTTTTTGTTTGGTTTAGTGGGATTACGTGTTAAACAAAATGCCTGTGATCCATTTTGAGTTAGCTTTTGTATGAGATAGGAGGTCCATTATTTTTTGCCTATGGATGTCTGATTGTCTAGAACAATTTACTGAAAACCAAACAAAAGATGACCTTACATCCATTGAACTTCTGCATCTTTTGTCAAAAATCAACTGGGTATATGTGTATGGGGCCTATTTCTGGGTTCCCTATTCTGTCCCACCACCAAAACTGTAGAATTTTTAAATTCACTTTTGTGCCGATTCAAAGTGCTTCTGTATCAATTATAGGGTAATGGATCTAAAAATAGCCTTATAACTCATGAAGCTGCTGCTGCTGCTAAGTCGCTTCAGTCATGTCCGACTCTGTGCGACCCCATAGACGGCAGCCCACCAGGCTTCCCCGTCCCCAGGATACTCCAGGCAAGAACACTGGAGTGGGTTGCCATTGCCTTCTCCAATGCATGAAAGTGAAAAGTGAAAGTGAGGTTGCTCAGTCATATTCGACTCTTCCCAACCGCATGGACTGCAGCCTACCAGGCTCCTCCGCCCATGGGATTTTCCAGGCAAGAGGACTGCGAGTAGGTTGCCATTGCCTTCTTCGAACTCATGAAGCACATGAAGATAAATTTGGGGAATGTCCTGGCATGAATGTTTCGCCTCCTACCACAGGGAGGACACATCTAAAGAGACCAAAAATATTTTGCAGAAAAAAGTGAATTCTGATACAGCTGTATTTAATAGAGAGACATGATCATAACATATTGTTGAGTAATAAAAACAGGTGCGTTGTAAAATTTTAGGATAATGTATGACTCCATTCAAAAATATATATGTAAAATATGCTTGTGTAGGAATTTTTATATGCATGTATATGCATACATGAAAAAATGCAAAAGACCATTATGGTCATAGTTTCCACTTTAGCTTGGTGGCATTACAACAATTCTATTCTATTATTTACTTTACTAATCTCTATCTCCCAGTTTTCAAAAATGGTCATGTACTACATATATATTACATTTTTAAATGAATAAAATACAACTTAAAATCCTTGAGTTATTTTTGATTAATGTCTAGACTCCCCCAATGGCATACATACTCTTTGATGTAAGAAAACATACAAAATACAACTACGAATTCCTACTTTTCCTGCTGGTTCATGTGTGTGTGTATGCATGAAACAAAAGTCCATAACAATAGCCAGCGGAGCGCAATTCTAGTTTGTGTAATCTAATTAGGTGGTGAAATGCCGAGATGCATAATCAGCGTTGCTGTTTTTCCTTCTTTATGTCTGTTCACACATCTATTGGTTTGCCTGGTGCTGTTGATGATGGAAATCTGTATTAACAACTGGAAAACTGTATAGATATTCTGAGTATTGGCTAACTCACCCACTTCCCTTGATCAACTTAACTATACCAATATAAACTGATAACTTGTTCCAGAATTAAATTTGAACATGGTTTTAATTAAAAAATTTGTATTGCTATCGGCATAAATCCACAGAATGTTCCTCGCTTGGTGTATGGATTTACAATATAATGAAGGATCAGTAAGCTATTTGAAAATCCTTTATTTCGGCAACATTTCATCTTCTGGCAATATTGTAACAGCTTCCAGTTAAAGAAAATGTTCATATGGCCTCATTGCAAGGTAGAGTGTTGGAACCACAGTTGGATAACAGGTTTCACTCCTGGGGGGGGTTGTGTTTGCGTTTGTGTCCCACTCAGGAAGCCAGCTGCCCCGGTTTCCACTACACATCACAATAAAGTCCAGTTTTATATCTTTACCAAAATGTCCAAATGGAGTTCACCATTCTTTTTTAAAAAGTAAAAATAACATTATCCATTGATGACTTTTCATCTGAGCCATCCTAGTTTCGCTGGCAAAAACAAGAAGTAGGAAATGTAATGTCTTAATAACAAATACCAGCAGATGGAAGAGGGGTACCATTTCTCTGTCTTTACATCAGTCCCATTCTCTTGATTACAGGTGAGGACAGCATGAAACACCTTAATGTTTTAATTATTTTTACCAGATTTACAGTGGCTCTGTATCATGCTTATATTCCTTTTCACTTTACAAAGTTGATACATAGGTTTTTGTGTTAAGCTTTTTGTCTATTAACCTAATATTTTCATTGAGAATTTAGATACTAAATTTAGATACTAAAATACTTTGACTTTGCATAGATTGAGGTTTCCTTAAGATAAGAAACCATGTATTATATTCTATTAGAGAAAAAACTACTGCCTTTTCTTTTTCTTTTTTTTTTTTTTCCTAATGTCTTTGCAATATCTACACAAACTATTCTTTCCTTTCTCAACTTTAAAATATATTAAAATATGCTTATGGGAGGATCGATTATTAAATTTGGAGACTCAGGATACAAAATTGTGGTCAATCCATCATTATTCCCTTCCTGAGAAATGTGTGGATGAGTGGAACCAATATGCCCAATCTGAAAAGCAGAGACAAGCCCAGTGCAGCCTAAACTTCTGAGGTCAGCCAACATTCAGCCAGCACAGGAAACTCAAAATCAAGAAAGACAAATGTTTTTCAAATTAGGGGCTATTTGGTACACTGCATTATTGCAAACAGAGCTGACTAATACACAATCTCTTTTAAAAAATATTGTATATAGCATAATATGTTCAACAACTAAATAGG
>NW_020867250.1:0-43281 GCF_003369695.1 Bos indicus x Bos taurus | reverse complement strand
CATTAGGGTGGTGTCATTTGCATATCTGAGGTTATTGATATTTCTCCTGGCAATCTCGATCCCAGCTTAAGCTTCATTCAGCACAGTCAATATCAAGTTTCCATATGACAAAAGTCTAGTTCTCAGCTCTTAGTTCTATTCAATTCATCTGTTTTTCTATTCTTGAAACAATACCAGACTGTCTTAAATACTACATATGCTTTAATTCTTTTATAGTAATTATTGATATCTGAAAGGCAAGTCCCCCATCTTCATCTTCTTCTCTTTTAGAGTGTATTGGCTACTTTGGAGACTTTGGTCATCTGTATAAATTTAAGCATCAGCTTGTCAAATTTCTCTTTAATATCCTGTTGGAATTTTATTGATTTTGCACTGAATTTATGGGAAAACTGACATCTCTACATTATCAGATCCTTTACAATATGCTCTAGCTCTCTCCTTGCTTCAGTTTCCTTTAATGTCTTTCAATAGAGTACTATATTTTCTCCATATAGTTCTTTTAGATCTTTTTTGAGAAAGTTTTTATTTGGAATAATTTTAGATTCATAGAGAAGCAACAAAGATAACACAAAGGCCTGGGTTTACCCCTCATGTAGTTTCCCCTAATGTTAATATCTTTGTTGTTGTTCAGTTACTATATTCTGTCCAACTCTTTTGACCTATGGACCCTATGGAGTTCTAGTAGAACACTAGACTTCCCTGTTTTTCTCTATCTCCCAGAATTTGCTCAAACTCATGTCCATTGAGTCAGTGATGTTATCTAACCACCTCATCCTCTGTCCCCCCCTTCTCCTCTTGCCCTCAATCTTTCCCAACATCAGGATCTATTCCTTCCAATGCCAAAGTATTCAGGGTTAACATAAATCTTTTTTAAAAAATATTTTGGCTTCACCACTTGGCATGGCATGTGGGATACCAGTTCCCCAACCAGGAATCAAACCTGTACCCCATATTTTGAAAGCAGGGAATCTTAGCCACTGGACGACTAGGGAAGTCCCTCTTACATAAACCTTTTGTTAGATTTACTCCTGGTTAATTTATCTATTATAATGCTATTCTAAATGGTGAATATTAATTCAGGTGATCAGCAATCAAATAATAAAATTTTCCAAAAGTGGAAACAAAAACAGACAGGAGGAAATTACTGGAGTAAAATTTCTAAAAGCTGGAGACAACAAACTTTAAATTGCAAGAGCCCACTCAGTGCTTAGCAAGATGAATGAAAAACAGAATTTCACCTAGATGCTTCCTAGTGAAATTCAGAATGCCAAAGCTAAAAGATCTTAAAAGCTGTATAAGATTGTTTGCTGTAAAATGTGTTATCCTGGAGAGCAGCTTCTACATCTAACTCAGTCTCTGTGTTGACTTTTTCCTTCCTTCGAAAACATGATCTCCTTTTATGCCCTCAGTAGTTCTGAAGTTGTCTCATGTAGGCTTTGCATATTCCTGCTAAGTTTATTCCTAGGTGGTTTATATTTGTGTTGCTGTTATAAATTGAATTTTTTCATATTTTCTGGCTACCACTGGTATAAGAACACTATGCTTTTTATTTCAATTGTCCTTTATTGGTCACATATGCAACTAGTACTGTTTTGATAGATTTTTAGTTGACTGTAATTATCCTGTTAGATAATTATATAGAACAAATATATAATCTTCAAATAATGATAATTTTGTCTTTCTTAGCTCTCTTGTTGTTTTTCTTTTCTTATTACTCTGGCTGTAACATTCAAAAACTTTTGAATAATAGCAATAATACTGAGTAACCTTGTCATTTTCAATTGCACTCTTAAGATAATAAGTGCTTTTGATTTAGGAAGTGTTTCTATCGTCTATAGAATAAAGAGATGTGGAAATTTACCATGGTTGTATTAATTGACATGATCCACTTCAACCTTTTTAATTTGATGAGTTTAAGCAAAATATTCCAATTATTGAACCATCTTTACATTCCTGGCATAAATCCTACTGAGTTAAGGTATGCTATGTTACTGGATTATGTCCTCCTCAAATTAGTATATTGAAACCCTAATTTCCAATGTGATGGTGTTTTGGAGATAGGGCCTTTGGGAGCTGATTAGATTTAGATGAGATCATGAGGATGGGGTCCTCATGTTGGTATTAGTGCCCTTATAAGAAGAAATACCACAGACTGTGATCTTTTTTTCTATTTTCCATGTGAGGACACATCAAAGAGGAAACTGTCTATGAGAAAGGAAGGGAGCTCTCACCAGACACAGACCATGCTGGCACCTTATCTTGGACTTAAAAGCCTCCAGGACTGTCAGAGAATAAATTTCTATTGTTTTAAGCCGCCCAGTCTGGCATTTTGCTATGGCAGCCTCCTCTGACTAAGACAGAACTCCTCCTGCTCGACTGCCTTGAGCTGGGACATCAATCTTTTCCTGACATCGGACCCCACTTCTTTTGGGTCTTGAGCCTCCTAGCTTTTGGACTGGAACTTACACCATTGGTTCCTGGGCCTTCAGACACAGAATCAAAACTATTCTATCAGCTTTCCTGGGTCTTCAGATTGCTAACAGCAATTCCTGGGAGTTGTCAGCCTCCATGATTGCAGGAGCCAATCCCTTTTGATAAATCTGTGTGTATGTATATACTGTTGGTTCTGTTTCTCTGGGAAATCCTAACAAATAAATACAAGGTATGTGAGAGTGCTCAGGTGCTCAGTCAGGTCCAGCTCTTTGTGACCCAATGGGTATAGCCTTCCAGGCTTCACTGTCCATAGAACTTTCCAGGCAAGAATACTGGAGTGGGTTGCCATTTCCTTCTCCAGGGAATACAAGATGTATTGCCCTTTTAATACATTCCTCAGTGTATCTGCCAGTGGTTTATTTATACACTGTTAACTGTTGTTGTTCTGTAGTTTTTTTATTTATGGATACCATTTTCAGCATTAAGCTCTAGCATTGGGTTGCTGTCGACCTTGTAAAATTAATTGGAAATTTCACCCTTTTCTCTTTGCTTGAAGCAATTTAAATAGCAAAAAAAAAAAAAAAAAAGTAGTATATGTTTCTTGTGAGTATCCTGAACTTTTCTTTAAAAATTATCTGAGCTTTGGCATGCTTATTGTGAATAATTCTGTGACAATTTTTTTCCTTTTTATTTTTGGCCATGCCATGCATCTTGCAGGATCTTAGTTCCCCAACTAGGGATTAAATCCAGGCCACAGCAGTGAAAAATCTGAGTCCTAACCACTGGACCACCAGGGAATTCCCTGTGACTATTATTATTATTTCTTCCATGGTTATTTTTCCATTCAGGTTTTCACCTTCTTTGAGTCGATTTTAATAATTCTTATTTTCCAAGAAAATCATCCATTTTATCCAGAATATTTATTAGGATTAAGTTGTACATTGTGATTTCTTTAAACATTTTTAGTTTCACCTTTTTATATAATGATATTCCCTAACATTGTGTATTTGTATGAAATCTCTTTTACTCTCTACCACACTTATAACAGGTATGTATATCTGGTTCAAATTGTGTAACTGGTTGAGTTTATATAAACTAGTGTTTTGAATGATGCTGATGCTGAAGCTGAAGCTCTGATACTTTGGCCACATGATGGGAGGAACCAACTCATTAGAAAAGACCCTGATGCTGGGAAAGATTGAAGGCAGGAGGAGAAGGAGATGACAGAGGATGAGATGGTTCGATGTCATCATCGACTAAATGGACATGAGTTTGAGCAAGCTCCAGGAGATGGTGAAGGACAGGGAAGCCTGGCGTGCTACAGTCCATAGCGTCACAAAGAGTCAGACACGACTGAGTGACTGAGCAACTGAACAACAAGAACAATTTCTGACCCTGTTCTTAATGGTTGTATTTTTTCTTCATTTTCATAGGTAATTTTATTTGGTTTTTAGAAAAACATATACAATACATGGGAGCCTCAGTTCTCTTAAATAGTTTCAAATTAAAAGTATGCAAGGGAGAGGACGAGTGTATTTCCACAATCAGAACATCAACACTAGAAAAGAGGCAGATAGGAATTTTTGCAGCAAGTCACAAACATTTACAGGAAGGATAGGAAGTGAGTAGGAGCAGCTTGATGTCAGTGGGCTAGCCAGCTCAGAAAACACAGTGGAGATGAAGGTTTCATCTTACCCCTTTAATTTGAATTTAATAAAAGAATGATTTGCCTGTCCTAGCCACTACAGCTTGACTACAAACATCTGAGTGTGGGGAGGAGGCCCTCCAGGGCTCTACTGCCAAGCTAACTGGGTCAACCAGAGCCTGCCCTTTCAGTTTGGTACTCAGCAGGACTGAGATGTACTAGGATTATCTGCCAGTCACAATTCTACTGGTAGCAGATGTAACTCAAAGGCTTGGAGTATTTGTTAATGCCATTTGTTTTGGATTAGACTTCTGCTTTCTCCTGAACATTCTCCTTAATGAATTCACAGTATCCAACAGTGTTTGTGAAGACATTTTCATGTGGCAGCCATCTGACTTCTACATAGTTTTGAGAAGTTAAGCAAGGAGGCATCAGGAATTGCCTTAGCTTTATTTCAACTCTGCTCTTTCCCCTATATAATATACACTATATATATATCACACACACACACACACACACACACACACATATATATAGTTACTCCAGGCCTATTTCTCCAGGAGCACAGATCCTCCCCACTATTCTTAATGGTTGTATTTTTTATATTTCTCACTAATGTTTACCTTCATTTTTCTTCTTATTTTTACAATTAATTTTTAGCCCTTTTTCTAATTTCTAGAATTGAAAACTGATGTTATTTTCAAACTTTCTCGGTTTATAAAACGTTTCTGGTTCTATTTAGGCCTGAGGATTTGCCTTAAGTTTAGATTTGACCATGTCTCATAGATTTAATTTGTAATACTTTCATGGTTGTTAATTCTTAAATAACTAATCTGTACAGAAAAACTAACTTTTTAAAAGTTTAGAAAAACTTTAGAAAATTCTTTAAAGAATCCTAAGGTAAGAAAATTAAGGTATTATGGATCCTTGTTCGGAAGGGGAATGAGGGCCATTAGTTGGGAGATGGGGCAGGGAGAAAGGGATAAAAGAATATAAACCAGTATCTCAATTTGTGCCACACATAAATGTTTGATGAATGAGTAAAATGTTCTGTCCATTCTTGAGATCATGATTTTGAATCATATGACAACACTTATTTTCAAGCTATACATGTTTCTGGCTTAAGAATCTTCGATTTAATACTTCCTGTTGCTTTCCTATTTGAAGGGTACAGTAAGTCCCCTACATACAAACCTTCAAGTTTTGAACTTTCACAGATGGGAACGTGTGTGCCAGCCCCTATATGCCGACTGTTGTACTGTACTACTGTTTTCAAGGTACTGTACTGTAAGATTAAAAATATTTTCTTTGTTTTTTTGTGTTAGTTTTTTATGTATGTATTATTTATATAAAAAGTATTATAAATCTATTACAGTAGAGTACTATATAGCCAAGTGTGTTAAGTTGCATACTTAGACTAACTCTGTTGGACTTACAAACAAATTAGACTTATGAATGCACTCACGGAAAGGAACTTGTTTGTATGTAGGGGACTTACTTGGGCTTCCCTGGTGTTTCAGATGGTAAAGAATCAGCCTGCAATGTGGGAGATCTGGGTTTGATAGCTGGGTTGGGAAGATCCCCTGAAGGAGGGCACGGCAACCCACTCCAGTATTCATGTCTGGAGAATCTCCACAGACAGAGGAGCCTGGTGGACTACAGTCCATGGGGTTGCAAAGAGTCAGACATGACTGAGTGAGTGACCAAGCACAGCCCAGGGGACTCACTGCATAGAAAACTCTTGGGTCACAAATCCTTTCTCAAACTTTTAAAATATTGTTCTATCATTTTCTTATATTTAGTATGAAAGTGATGAAAATCTCAATAATAATAAGATTTTATTTTCCTTTTTATGTATCTTTTTCTGACTGTATATTAAAGGTAGATTTTTATTCTTGTAATTTAAAAATAACACCAGGACATTTGGATTTCAATTATGAGAAAGGCTTCAAATTGCTATTCCTTTCTCATACACATAATTTCTCTCTAATCTCATTGCAATTTAAAATAAAAATTTTCTGATATTTATCCCTAAATCTTGGTACAAATCCATATCAAATTGTACTGTTCTGTTTCCCTTTTCATGTAACGATAGGTCTTTCTATAATTCTGGTGTCATTTTTGTCTGCTATTTTCACCAAGAAGAGGTTTATGTTTGTCCAATATTGTGAGTGCAATGGAGGCTCAGTCAGTTTCAGAGAAAATTGCTTGTATTATTTAGTCTCAGACAATGTGAACATTTTTATTTTCTGGAGTTTCGTTGTGATATTTGAAGGAAAAGATGGCCATGAAAGGTGTAGCAAGAGCTGTTCTCCAGGGACTTCTTTTCCATGTGGTGTGGAGTAGTCTTCCAGAGACTAACAGATATTGCTCCCCAGGCTCTTCTCCAACTGGAACGACTACAGTACTCAGGACTCTACTGGCTCCCACAGAAATCAACCTGTGTTCCTTACTCTGCCATACCTGCCAGCTGCTGGCTAGGAATGCATCCCATGGTCAGTAGCCTAGAAAGTATTCTCATTTATTTATGAAATATTTAATGGGTACCCACGATGTATAAGTTACCGGCTAGACACTGAAATAGAGCAGTGATTAAAAGATACATGGTGTTAACCATTTCATTAGAGTTCAAGAATAAGGACATAAATTTGGGAATCATTAATTATTGGATAATTAAGGTTACAGGAGTGGATGCTACTGCCTAAGTAGAGAGTATAAAATGAAAAACTTAAGAAGGGCTAGGACCAAGATTTAAAGAATCCTATCATTTAAAAGTCTGGTAAAGAAGAATAAGTTTTTTTGTTTTTTTGTTTTTAATTTAAAAGTCTGGTGGAGAAGAATAAATTAGAAACTAAGAAGAACTGGCCAGGGAAGTAGGAGAAAAATTTTAATATGTATTCCAACTAAATAGAATGCCTGAGTTAGACACTGTTATTTGCTTTCTCAACACCTGTTCCTTGTTTCGGAGAAGGCAATGGCACCCCACTCCAGTAATCCTGCCTGGAAAGTCCCATGGATGGAGGAGCCTGATAGGCTGCAGTCCATGGAGTCGCTAAGAGTCGGACACGACTGATCGACTTCACTTTCACTTTTCACTTTCATGCATTGGAGAAGGAAATGGCAACCCGCTCCAGTGTCCTTGCCTGGAGAATCCCAGGGACAGGGGAGCCTGGTGGGCTGCCATCTATGCGGTCGCACAGAGTCGGACACGACTGAAGCGACTTAGCAGTTCCCTGTTTATTCCCTGCTGATGAAGTTCAGCTTAGTTTAGGGTGACCATGTTCTCAGTCCCAAGTGATATATTCACTTTCTCAATCTCCCTTGATGTAGAAGTGGCCATGGAACACAGTTCTGGCCCATGACCATGAAGTCTTCTATAGGGTATTTTGGAAAGCTTTTGTATTCTAATATTCAAAAAGAAGGAAAAAGACTTCAGATGCTGCTGGTGCTGCTCTTTGTCCTCCCTTCTTCCTGCCTTGAAGACAGCCTAGCTCTCCAGATCTTCAGCAACCATGCTACCATGAGGTAATAAACATGGAAATAAAAGTCAACTCACTAAAACTAGGAAGGCTTGGATACATTCTCAATTGGATTTTTAATGGCACAACAAATATCAACAGCCACCCACTTTCAGATTTATTAAGTTAGAAGACTAAAGTTATTTTTGGTTTAGCCACTGTAGTCAATGTTTCTATACTTGCTGTTGAACACATTTCTAGTTCACAAAATTTCCTTCTTAAATATGAACTTGGTTTCTCCACTGCTGCTGCTGCTGCTAAGTCGCTTCAGTCGTGTCTGACTCTGTGTGACCCCATAGACGACAGCCCACCAGGCTCCCCTGTCTCTGAGATTCTCCAGGCAAGAACACCGGAGTGGGTTACCATTTCCTTCTCCAATGCATGAAAGTGAAAAGTGAAAGTGAAGTCACTCAGTCGTGTCTGACTCTTAGCGACCCCATGGACTGTAGCCCACCAGGCTCCTCCGTTCATGGGATTTTCCAGGCAACAGTACTGGAGTGGGGTGCCATTGCCTTCTCCGTGGTTTCTCCACTACAAATATGTAATTGTACTTGATTATGGAAAAGTAGAAAAAATAAAGTGTATGTAATTCTTAAGTACTTTTTCTATTTTTGCCTAGTTCATAATAAAGAATAAAAGAATAGCACAAAACAAAATAAAAACAATCTTCCTGTTTTCATCTGATCTTCCTTGACAAGGAAAAGGATTTTTTTTTTAGTTTTGCTACCAAATATTCAAAACTTAGTCTCTTTTCCATAATCAAATGTGCACTGCCCATAGAGCCTGGACCTAAGGAACAGTTTTCTGTGTTTTATGACAAGGTGTGTAGATGGAAAATTTCCACCTGAGGAGAGAACAGTGACTCTCCTTTACTTACCAATAGCAGAAATTGCACACTCCAGACTACCGGCATGAACTTCCCATAGAATACAGTGGAAAGCCTTTGGTTTTCTGACCAGACATACCAGACCAAAAACACTTGAAGTCAAGTTTTTTCATCTCTGATCCTCCCTCCAAAACTACTCCCTGTCCTGTCTTCAACAACTTGCCCTAAAAGTGTACTATTGCAATCATTACTATTCAAGATTAATGATATTATTAACTTCATTTTTGAAGTTTTTACTTTTTTGAAGCTCTTATCATTTTACAGGCACTGTCCTGACATTGAGGATACAATGTCAAATTTAAGACATGAGCAATAATTTAAAAATCATTGATAGAGAAAATAATCAAATTAAAATAAACTTAAAATTTAAATAGAACATAAATCCTGCCCAGAAAGATCTTCCTGGGGAAAATAGACAAAATAAATCAATAATTATAATTTAGTATGACAAAGATCTGTGTGCACCTGAGCAGTAATTCTCAAATTTTGCTTCCCATTTGAAATCATTTTAAAAGTGCCAGTGCCCAAGATTCACTACTGAGAATCTCTAGAGCTGGGGCACAGACCTTAGAGGGTTGGTTTTTTTTTTTAAACTTTTTAGATGATCTCAGCATGCACCCAAGTTTGAGGACCAATACAGTAGTAGAAATCTCAGCAAAATCAGGAACAAGATTAAGAGGTGTTCTAGCAACTTTATTATTTAAAATTAATATAAAATTTATGTCCAATGCAACAAGGCACAAAACTGGATATTATTTAGAGCTTATATCCCTGTCAACTATAAAAGCCAACAGAATTGATGAACTATTAAAGTTAGTACAACAGTGCCTTGGAACCTGGCCCTGCCTACAAGTGGGTTGGCACCAGCCTGGGAATGGACCCTCAACTGGCCAAAAGCCATCACACCAAGCAAATCCTGGTAGCCGGCTGGGTTGAATCCATCCCCACCTATCAGTGAAGTTGGCCTCACCACAAGAGAAGGGCCCATGAAGCCCACACAAGGGGCAACCCTAGAGCATATAACACTGGTGACCAGAGAAGAATGTACCCCACAGGACATCTACATAAGGCCACTTCTCCAAGATTGAGAAACATAACTGACCTACCTAACACATAGAAATAAAAGCAGAGAATTAGGCAAAATGAGGAGACAGAGGAATATGTCAAAAACTCTAGAAGAAGAACTAAGCAAAACAGAGATAAGTAATCAACTTGATAAGGAGTTCAGGGTAATGATTATAAAGGTGCTCAATGAACTCAGGAGAAAATCAATAAACCAGTAGAAAGTTTAACAAAGAATTGGAAAACAGGCAGAAGAGCAAACAGAGCTGAAATATAACTGAAATAAAATTAGCATGAGAGCTTACCTAAATACAAGGATGGGAAAAATTGGAACCTTCACATGCTGCTGCTGCTGCTGCTAAGTCACTTCAGTCGTGTCCGACTCTGTGCGACCCCATAGACAGCAGCCCACCAGGCTCCTCCATCCATGGGATTTTCCAGGCAAGAGTACTGGAGTGGGGTGCCGTTGCCTTCTCCATCATATACTGCTAGTAGGAATGTAAAATAGTATAGTTGGCTTTGGGAAACTGTCTGGCAGTTCCTTCAATGATTAAACATAGAATTACTATAAAAACCAACAATTCTATTCGCAGACATATATCCCCCAAAGATGAAATATGTGTCTACACAAAAACTTGTACATGAATATTTATAGCACCATTATTCATAATAGTCAAAAAATGGAAACAACCCAAATGTCCATCAACTTGATAAATGGATAAATAAAATGACAAATATATTTATAAATAAATATATGATATATATGATATATCATAAAGTATATTAGAATATCATTTAGCAATAAAAAAAGGAGTGAAATGCTGATGCATGTACAGCATGGATGAACTTTGAGAACATTATGGACTACAAGGAGATCAAGCCAGTCACTCCTAAAGGAAATCAACCCTCAAATATTCATTGGAATAACTGATGCTGAAGCTGAAACTCCAATACTTTGGCCACCTGATGCAAAGAGCTGATTCATTGGAAAAGACCCTGATGCTGGGAAAGATTGAAAGCAGGAGAAGAAGGGGATGACAGAAGATGAGATGGTTGGATGACATCACTAACTCAATGGACATGAGTTTGAGCAAGGTCTGGGAGATGGTAAAGGACAGGGAAGCCTAGCATGCTGTGGTCCGTGGGGTCACAAAGAGTTGGACACAACTGAGCAACTGAACAACAACAATGCTAAGTAGAAGAAGCTAATGACCAAAAGATCATATATTGTTGATTCTATTTATATTAAATATCTGAGCAAGCAAACCTATAGAAACAGAAGTAGATGAGTGGTTGCCTATGATGATGGCAAGTAGGGAGAGATTAGAGAATGACGGCCAAGAGATGTGGGGTTTCTTTTTGGGGTAATGAAAATCTTCTAAAATTCACTGAGGTGATGAATGCACAGTTCTGTGAATACACTAAAAGTCACTGAATTCTATATTCAAATGAGGGAATATTAATTATATCTCAATAAAGCTGATTAAAAAGAACAAATATCTCAAAGGCAATAGCTTTCTGGTATAACGTGGTAATTATAATGAATTAAAACCATATCTTTCTTATTGTTCTTCCAAAAATCTTTAAACAAAAGTTTATCTGAACTCCCGGGAAACTCAACTCAATGCTCTGTGGTGACCTAAATGGGAAGGAAATCCAAAAAAGAGGGGAGATATATATATATATATATATATATATATATATATATATATATGGGATTCCCTCATAGCTCGGTTGGTTATGAATCTGCTTGCAATGCAGGAGACCCAAGTTCAATTCCTGGGTTGGGAAGATCCTCCCTGTTGAAGGAAATGGCAACCCACTCCAGTATTCTTGCCTGGGAAATCCCATGGACAGAGGAGCTTGGTGGTCTACTGTCCATGAGGTCACAGAGTCAGACACGACTGAGCAACTAAGCACACAGCACATGTGTATATATATAAAACTGATGCACTTTGCTGTACAGTAGAAACTACACAAAACTCTAAAGCAACCATGTGCTCAGTCACTCAGTCATGTCCAGTTCTTTGTAACCTCACGGACTGTAGCCCACCAGGATCCTCTGTCCATGGGATTCTCCAGGCAAATACTGGAGTGGATAGCCATTCCCCTCTCCAGGGGATCTTCCTGACGCAGAGATTGAACACAAGCCTCTTTCATTGCAGGCAGATTCCTTACCATCTGAATCACCAGGGCAGCCCAATTATACTCCAATAAGTTTTTTTAAGTTTATCTGGACTCTGAAATGTAAAAAATATGGCACTACTTGGTTAAAGCAGGCATGAGAACACCAGAGTCCAATCTTCTTGCCCTTGGCCCTGTTCCTTCCTCCAAGGGACACTTAAGAACACCAGGGCTCCGTGGAGTATGATTTAAAACCCACTACTTTTTAAAACAGGGGCTTCCAGGTGGTGCAGTGGTAAAGAATCCACCTGTCAATGCAGGAAACGCAGGAGACTTGGGTTCAATCCCTATGCCAGGCAGATACTCTGGAAAAGGAAATGGCAACCCACTCCAGTATTCTTGCTGGGATAATCCCATGGACAGAGGAGCCAGGTGGGCTATAGTCCATGGGATCGAAAAGAATCGGACATGACTGAATACACACATGAACACTTTTTAAAATATAATGGAACCTTTTTTACATTAACAATAAAAATTACAATAACTATAAACAACCTGGATGAGAGCCATATTACAAAATTTTGAATCACTTCACTGACAGATACAAAGACAGACCTGAAAACAAACCTCTTCTATTTTGGCATTATTTGTTTACAAGAGACAGGATTTTGGAGAACAAATTTTCTAAAGTTCAAGGCTTTTGTCATTTTTCGGCCCTGCTTATGAAATTTTAAAAGAGAAAAAGGGCATACTATCCTCACAAGAAGCTTCCAGGGTGCCTCAGTAGTAAAGAATCTGCCTACCAGTGCAAGAGACGTGGATCCAATCCCTGGGTCAGGAAGATTACCTGGATAAGGAAATGGCAGCCTTCTCCAGTATTCTTGCCTGGGAAACCCCATGGACAGAGGAGCCTGGCGGGTTACAGTTCATGGGGCTGCAAAAAAGTCAGACTTGACTGAAGGACTTAAAACAACAACAATCCTCGCAGGCCTCAGACACAACTGCAGGAGCAAATTTGACTAACTGTAAGGATATAACAAACACTTTATTTCCCCTCATCTTGGTGTAGATCATGGAGAAGTCAGATCTGATCATTTTTTCCCAAGTGTATTCTATATTACTACTATCATTGTTGATGTGTAATTATTAGATTTCAGGACCCAACTTAGCAATCTTATCTACTATTTTTCATCCTATAGACACAGTAAAAAGATATCAACTTAAGAGAAAGACAAATCTAAGTTCAAATTTCCTTTGTCACTTAGTTTTTTATTTTATTAGAATTAGAAGCTATGCATGTAAAACACCTAGCATAGGGTTTAGCACTTAATAGCACTTATAAAATTGATACATCTTACATTATTATCATCATTATTAGTAACAATGATAGTAATAAAAGTAAACATAATAACTAAAAAAAATTATAACAGCCTAAATACTCTGACTAGAAAAATATTGTCTAAGATCAATCAATGTAAAATATAGGTTGAAAGTTTGTTTCTCTATAAGATGCACTTTTTTATGATAGATGTAACTTGTCTCTACACTTATATAAGATGCTCATGAGGTTGGGGTGGGAGTTAAAAGGAAAGGATTTCAAGATCAAATAAACATGGGAAATGCTTTGTATAGCCAATCCACTTCTAAAATTATTAAGAACTGGGGCAGGTGATCAACCTTATCAGTTTCCTGGGACATGGGACATTCAGTGCTAAAATGAGAAAGTCCTGAGCAAGCTGGGATAGTTGGTCACCCTAACTGAGATAAGAAAGCCTTCCTCAGTGATCAATGCAAAGAAATAGAGGAAAACAATAGAATGAGAAAGACTAGAGATCTCTTCAAGAAAATTAGAGATACCAAGGGAACATTTCATGCAAAGATGGGCAAAATAAAGGACAGAAATGGTATGGACCTAACAGAAGCAGAAGATATTAAGAAGAGGTGGCAAGAAAACACAGAACTGTACAAAATAGATCTTCATGACCCAGATAATCACGATGGTGTGATCATTCACCTAGAGCCAGACATTCTGGAATGTGAAGCCAAGTGGGCCTTAGGAAGCATCCCTATGAACAAAGCTAGTGGAGGTGATGGAATACCAGTTGAGCTATTTCAAATCCTGAAAGATGATGCTGTGAAAGTGCTGCACTCAATATGTCAGCAAATGTGGAAAACTCAGCAGTGGCCACAGGACTGGAAAAGGTCAGTTTTGATTCCAATCCCAAAGAAAGGCAATGCCAAAGAATGCTCAGACTACCGCACAATTCCACTCATCTCACACGCTAGTAAAGTAATGCTTAAAATTCTCCAAGCCAGGCTTCAGTAATATGTGAACCGTGAACTTCTAGATGTTCAAGCTGGTTTTAGAAAAGGCAGAGGAACCAGAGATCAAAGTGCCAACATCCACTGGATCATAGAAAAAGCAAGAGAGTTCCAGAAAAACATCTATTTCTGCTTTATTGATTATGCCAAAGCCTTTGACTGTGTGGATCACAATAAACTGTGGAAAATTCTGAAAGAGATGGGAATACCAGAGCACCTTATCTACCTCTTGAGAAAGCTATATAGAGGTCAGGAAGCAACAGTTAGAACTGGACAGGGAATAACAGACTGGTTCCAAATAGGAAAAGAAGTATGTCAAGGCTGTATATTGTCACCCTGCTTATTTAACTTATATGCAGAGTACATCATGAGAAACGCTGGGCTGGAGGAAGCACAAGCTGGAATCAAGATTGCCGGGAGAAATATCAATAACCTCAGATATGCAGATGACATCACCCTTATGGCAGAAAGTGAAGAAGAAGTAAAGAGCCTCTTGATGAAAGTGAAAGAGGAGAGTGAAAAAGTTGGCTTAAAGCTCAACATTCTGAAAACTAAGATCATGGCATCCGGTCCCATCACTTCATGGCAAATAGACGGGGAAACAGTGGAAACAGTGGCTGACTTAATTTTTCTGGGCTCCAAAATCACTGCAGATGGTGACTGCAGCCATGAAATTAAAAGACACTTACTCCTTGAAAGGAAAGTTATGACCAACCTAGATAGCATATTCAAAAGCAGAGACATTACTTTGTCAACAAAGGTCCATCTATTCAAGGCTATGGTTTTCCCAGTGGTCATGTATGGATATGAGAGTTGGACTGTGAAGAAAGCTGAGTGCCAAAGAATCGATGCTTTTGAACTATGGTGTTGAATAAGACTCTTGAGGGTCCCTTGGACTGCAAGGAGTTCCAACACCAGTCCAGTCCTGGGTGTTCATTGGAAGGACTGATGTTGAAGCTGAAACTCCCAATACTTTGGCCACCTAATGAGAAGAGGTGACTCATTTGAAAAGACCCTGATGCTGGGAAAGATTGAGGGCAGGAGGAGAAGGGGACGACAGAGGATGAGATGGTTGGATGGCATCACTGACTTGATGGACATGGGTTTGGGTGAACTCCAGGAGTTGGTGATGGACAGGGAGGCCTGGCATGCTGAGGTTCATAGGGTCACAAAGAGTCGGACACGAATGAGCGACTGAACTGAACTGACGAAATATATCATATATCTAAAAATAAAAATTATAGTCAAGCTAATACACTGTTAAATATAGCATGTTCTATCCTTTCACCTTGACAAAGATACTGTCAAAATGACATAGAAGGCTGGTTCACAGTTAGAAATTCTGGACTACTGGGAATTTTACAGCAGAACATGGCTTGGTCAAAAGAGGCAGTTCCCAGCTTGTGGCCTTACCCACTCCCCTTCTTAGCCTAAGAGATGAAGAGGCCTACAGACACTTCAACCTGTGTATCCACAGCCCATCCACACCTTTCTCTCCTCCAAACAGCTGTGTCAGAGCCACTGGTGGGGAAATCTGCTCTTTGAAATGGCCATTAAGGTTCTAGAGGTTGGTTTGGACCATCTGAGTGATGTATTCCAGGGTCCTAGTAGCTTTAGTATGGTCTAGAAAAGGGGGTGGGTTCTGAGTAGGTACATATCCTCAGTTCTGGAGACTCCTTACCTTTCTAAGAGGAGGTCCAGGGAAGTAGCCAACTTGTTGCATTCTCAGGGCAATGCTGCATATTGTAATTTTGACTCTAGAAGGCACATGATTCATGTTAGCATATAAAGTGTTTTCAGCTGTTCTCAGTAAAGAAACTTATTTAACTATTTTCCCAAACATTTACTAATTTATATCACAATAGACTTTCCTTTTTATATACAATATATTAACATCACATCAAGCATACTTAGAAAATACTAATGTGGAGAGAAACACACAGTCAAACTCACCTACATCTCCAATCACAATTTAATTATGTTAAGTAGTGCCTCACATAAAAGACCAAAAACAACTTGAGTCATTTTATTGATTATTTAAGCTCTTCCCTGCTTATTGGTCCAAGAGAACAATTATCTTAGGATTTCAGAATGTTTCTGTAGCAATACCTTGCAACCCTTATTCTGATCCACACTGATATCTAGAACAGTAAATAAACATGATGCAATAACTATGAGTAATAATAATATTCTTTCTTTGTCTTTTTTTTTTTTAATTTCAACCTAAGCTCAACATAGCCCAAAACCTAGAAGTGGATACCAGGGCACAGACAGAAAGCTTTGGGAAAAATCCATCTATCTCTGGATCAAAGAACAGAATGTCATTGTTGGCGTTCAGTTGCTAAGTTGTGTCCAATTCTTTGTGACCTCATGGACTGTAACACACCAGGCTCCTCTGTTCTCCACTATCTCCCAGGGTTTGCTCAAAATCATGTCCATTGAATTGGTGATGTTATCCAACCATCTCATCCACTGCCATCCCCTTCTCTTTTTGCCTTCAATCTTTCCCAGCATCAGGGTCTTTTCCAATGAGTCAGCTCTTTGCAGCAAGTGGCCAGAGTATTAGAGCTTCAGCTTCAGCATCAGTCCTTCCAATGAATATTCAGGGTTGATTTCTTTTAGAATTAACTGGTTTGATCTGCTTGTAGTCCAAGGGAGTCTGAAGAGCCTTCTCCCACACCACAATTTGAAAGCATCAGTTCTTTGGCACTCAACCTTCTTTATGGTCCAACTGAAACATAACTACTGAGAAAACCATAGCTTTGACTATGCCAACCTTTGTTGCCAAAGTGGTGTCTCTGCTTTTTAATACACTGTCTAGTTTTGTCATAGTTTTCATTTCAAGGAGAAAATGTCTTTTAATTTCATGGCTGCAGTCACTGTCCGCAATGATTTTGGAGCCCCCCAAAATAAAATCTGTCATTGCTTCCAGTTTTCCCCCTTCTATTTGCCATGAAGTGATGGGACTGGATGCCATGATCTTAGTATTTTTAATGTTGACTTTCAAGCCAGCTTTTTCCACTCTCCTCTTTAACCCTCACCAAGAGACTTTTTAGTTTGTCTCAACTTTCTGCCATAAAAAACAGAATAGGAGACTCCTAAAACTCAGATAGAGTAGGAGAAACTCCAATGTTTCCCTTCTTTTCTGTGTTCTTTTGTGCCCCAGCCACCAATCTATTTCACAGTGGTATAGCAGTAACATCAAGGGGACCTCAAAATAGCAAAAATTCTGAGGATGACCTTTCTAATTAGAAAAGATTCCCCAAGAGAGTAAGAACTCCCAATACTTCTTTCCTCTCCCTACCATCCCACCATTTGGACTGAGATGTGGTATCATCATTGGAAGTAGACTAAGCAGTATAATAAAGCTGCAAACTTCTGGCCACAGGATCAAAAAGGGAGAGCCTTGAGAAACCAGGAAGTGGTGGAAGATCACAAAGAGGGGGGAGCTCAGAAAATTGACTTCTTAAAGTTGTTTATGAAATCCTGAGGTTACCCATGAGTGAGGCATATATTGATTTGACCCTAAAAAGCACACCTAGACTTTGACAACTGAATTACAGGATAGATCATCTCACAGACCCCAGATTGGCCACAAAATAAAATAAACATAGGACTGATAAATTTATAAGAGAAGATTTGTAAACTGAACTGACATTGGAACTGACACAGAAGGTAACTCTGAAGTTGTAGCCTCAAATGCCGGCTAAGACAAAAATTTCAATACTCTCCATGTGATTTAAACAAGATACCAAATCTCAAAACATAATATTAAAATGTAACTCTTAATTCATGACACTAATGTCAGATGGCACAGAGGTTGGAATTATTTGACCATGATTATTATGAAAACGTGCCAAGACTTCTACTTCTGGGAAGATGGAGTAGGTATACATTTCATGTTCCCCCTACTAAGTAAGGCCAACACTCCTGGACATTATGTAAAACAACCACAAGTAGACCATGGAAGGTGGAGAGAAGGAAGAGAATTGGCTAAGGATCTTGGGACCTGAGGTGATAAGTTCCTTACGTTTTCTTTTTGCCTCATATATCCCTGCATTGCAGGTAGATTCTTTACCATCTGAACCACCAGGGAAGGTCCTCATATATCCCACTGGATATTTAAGAAGCCAACAAACTGGAAATGCCAATAGGCACAGACAAAAAATCAACAACAATGACAACAAGAGCCTACTTTCCTAGTCAGAGGACCAGGAACACCTACAAAATCCTATTGCTAACTTCATGCTTAATGATGAATGAATATGTTTCCCTCAAACCAGGAACAAGGCAAAGACATCTGTTCTCTACACTCTATTCAACATGAAACACCTGGCCAGGGTAATAAAGCCAAAACAAAGGGGAAAAAAAAAACTCCCTATTTGCAGATGAAATAAATATCTACATAGGAAATCACACACACACACACACACACACACACACACACACACAAATCCTAGATTTAATAAATGTAACTTCAGGATGGTACAGGATACAAAAATCAATTGTATTTTTATATGCCAGTAATGAACATGTAAAAACCAAAATTTAAAGTGCAATTCTACTTATAATCAAAATAAAGAAAATCCTTAAGTGTAAATCTAACGAAACATGCACACGGCTTGAATGATGATGAAAAAAAATAGACAAACGGGGAGACAAATACTGATCGTAGATTGGAAGATTCAACATAGAAAGAATGTCAACCCTCCCCAGTGATATATAGTTTTAGTGAATTCCCATCAAAATACTAGTCAGTTATTTTGTAGATATAGACAAGACCCCTCTAAAAGTCATACTTTTAAAAAAGAAACTAAAATATCTAAAACAGTTTTGAAAAAGAAAACTAACGTTGGAGGAACCTACTTTACTTCCACTCTATCCAATTTCAAGACTATAGTTACATAATCAAGATTGGTATTGGCAGAGGGGAGGGACTGACACATAGATCAAATGGGATCTGCTAGGAATATTTGCTATAAACAATGTTAGAGAAGGTCTCTAGGGGGAATCATAGACCAAAATAAATGATACCCTATTCTCCCCCAAATCTTTAGCAAACTCTGTACAATCTGGCCCAAATTTCTTAATGTACCATCTGTAATGATTTAGGCAGAAATCTCCTGCCACCAATCTTTGGGTCCCTTAAGTAACAAAATGCTTATAAACAACTTGTTCATTCCTAGTGGTGCCAGAGGGAATTTCCTGGCAGTTCAGAGGTCAGGACTCAGCACTTTCCCTCGAGGTGACATAGGAGCTTTCAGTCTTTGAACACATCAACTGGACCTGCCCAGGGACCAGGCCAAGAATACAAGGTCTCAGTAAGGATCTCTGGGTTGGCCTACTCCTTCTGAGCCTTCCTTATAACTGTCATGAGGCAATGGTGATTCCCCAGGTCTAGCTAGTTCAAGTACTTGCTGTTGTTTAGTTGCTAAGTCATGTCCAACACTTTTGCTACCCCATGGATTATAGCCCACTAGGCTCCTCTGTCCCAGGCAAGACTTCCCAGGCAAGAATACTGGAGTGGGTTGCCATTTCTTTCTCCAGGGTATCATCCCAACACAGGGGTCGAACCCACGTCTCCTGCATCTCAGGCAGATTCTTTACCACTGAGCCACCAGGGAAGCTAGTCCAAGTGCTAGGTGAATCTAAATAATGTTAACTGATGAAGAAAGTTGCTTAGGAAATGATGATGGATCCATGTGTGTGTATGTGGGTGGATAGCTGCTAGCATGAGTGTCCTATTGCTGCTACAGCAAATCACTGTAAACTTTGTGATTTAAAACAACATAAATGTATCATCTTATAGTTCTAGAGGTCAGAAGGTTAAATGAATCTCACTGGGCTAAAATCAACGTGTCAGCAGGGTATATTCCTTCTAAAGAGTCTGAGAGACAATTCATTACCTTGCCTTTTCCAGTCTCGAGAGGCCATCTTCATTCCTTGGCTTGTGGCTTCTTCCTCCATCTTCAAAGCCAGTATCACAGCATCTTCAAATCTCTGACTCTGACACTGACCACTGACCTGCCTGTCTCCCTCTTTTACTGATAAGGATCCTTTGATTACATTGGGTCCATCCAAGGTCAGCTGATTACCATTTTTAATTCTACTTGCAACCTTAAGTCTCTCTTGCCAGTTACAAGTTCTGGGGAGTAGGATGTGAAAATATTTGAGGAACTACTATTCTGTCTACCACACTACTGATGAGATTACTTCAGTAATTTGTTTCACAAATAGTTTCTTAATATTTTTAAGACCTCTCCCAAATCTGCATTTCTCTTTAGGTGGTCTGGGAGCTTATATTTTTTGTGGTTTCCTTAACCATGCCCACAACCATGAAAAAGCAGTGGTTCTCAAAGTCTGGCACCAGTACCAGCATCACATCACCTGAGAACTTGTTATCAGTTCAGAATCTCAGCCCTACCCAGACTTGTAAATTCAGAAACTCTGGGGGTTGGGGCCCAGCAAACTATGGTTTAACAAGCTCTCCAGTTGATTCTGATGTACACACATGCTTGAGAACCACTGGACTTGGAACTATTAAGTCTAGAGGCTCCCTTATTGTTGTTGTCATTAATTCGCTAAGTCATCTCTGACTCTTTTGTGACCCCATGGACTGTAGCCCACCAAGCTCCTCTGTCCATGGAATTCTCCAGGCATGAGTACTGGACTGGGTTGCCATTTCCTTCTCCAGGAGATCTTCCCAACCCAGGAACAGGATCCATGTCTCCTGCATTGGCAGGCGGATTCTTTACCACTGAGCTACCAGAGTAACCCCAGAGGTTTCTTATATAGTACCTAAAATATAATTTTAAAATACATTGCTTTCTAAATCAGAATGGCTTTTAGTATCTGCCATTGTGTAAACAAGTTCTGCCATTGTGAAAACTTTTTTCTGTCATTCATGAAGAAACAGAACAAAACATAGTACACACACCACAAAAAAAACTTGACCAAAATATTACCAGTCTTTCTTTTTTTCTGGGAAATAGAATGATTTTTTTTCCCCACTACACTTTTCTGTTTTTCAAAATATTTTATAATAAATATATATTATTTTAGAGTGAATAAGATATAGATTTCAAAATGGAAAGACAAAAAACACATAACCAAAATCTTCAGCAATATTAAATAGGCTAATCAAACAGTTGGAGAAGGAAATGGCAACCCACTCCAGTATTTTTGCCTGGAGAATCCCATGGACAGAGGAGCCTGGCAGGCTACATACAATGCATGGAGTCGCTAAGAGTTGGACACGGCTTAGCAACTAAACAATAACAATCAAACAGTAAAAATAATTTGGCTGATTCCCTCTCAGTTCTTTATTTTGATCACTGTGTTTACTAGCCATGGTCATAATGGGTCAGTATAGAGCGGGACAAGCTATTTTAGAAGAGGAGAAACACCTAGAGATCCTCAGAGGAAAGAAGCCCACACCTTCTGGTTGTGTCCAGTCTTAGGTGTTAGCGCCACATCACCCACCTTTTCTCTGATAAATAAGCTCAGCACCCACAACCTCCCCTGGGTCCCACTCACAGTCAAGCAACGGGCCACATCCCCACCCCAGATTTTTTTTTTCCAAAGCAGACAATGTGGTATTGTGATTAGATATAAACTGAAAGTGTATTTTCTGCCCTTCAGTAATTACACTGCCTTATGGTAGCATTATTCAGTGTGAAGCCTTATTATACTGCAGAATGAAATTCTGTATAATTTTCTTCTCCTCCAATGCACAAATGGAAATCATATTTTGGTCTGAGTTGGGAAGAAAGGCTCAGTTATCACTTGTGAGCGTGGTGTTATTTTCCCCAGAATTAAAAAATCCATCTGGGTGTCCGACCTCGCTCACCCCGCTGCCTCTCCATTCAGCCTTTTGTATGCAGATGAACCTTATCAATTTCCACTGCCTCAAAAGCCCGCACCCAGCTTGGTGCCTCCCCCTGGTCCGCGCGGCTTTAATGGAAATGCATGAGGCTTTTTTTTTTCTTTGATGTCTATGCAATATACGCATGGGGATAAAAACCTGTGCTTTTATTTAGGAGGAGGGGGAGGGGGGCTCAAATCAAAGTTAAAGTCTACCCTATCAGGCCTCGTTGGAGATTAGCGGACGAGAGAAAGGAACAGCAAATCCAACACGAAGCTGTGAAACTGGGGTTATTCAGATTATTGACTAACAAATAAAAGGGCAGGGGTTGTCACATCTGTATTCTAAGGGTTTTCATCCCACCGCAGGCCTCATCAACAACTTAGTGGAGTGCTACTAAATCCCGCGTGTTAACACTCGGGCCCTGGGGGCGCCCTGTGATTAACGCGTTAATTGGAGCTCCCTCAGGCCTAACGCGCCGGTGGCGTCGGTAATTCACTTACGGCCAGTGGGCTCTTAAATTATTCCACAGCCTGGTGTAAACAACGCGCGAGTACCACCACTCAACCGTTCACCCAGGCTTTTAGCAACTTCCAATGAATGATGCATCCGCCGGTGACAAAGCTGAGCCGGGGATTGTCTGAAACCTCCAGGACTACAGGAGTAGATCAAAACTGCCTGGCTTTCACCAGACTCGGAGACTCACTCACATGCCTCTCGGACATGCAACTTGGTCAGCCCAGTTCCACCCAGTACAAAATAAATCATTGTTTTTTTTTAAAAAGTCTAGAAAATTTAAGCAACAACCTTCCTTATTCACCCATGTAAATCATTCAGAGAGAAGGATAAACAAAAATCAGGTTTTCTTTGACTGTAAGTATCCCACCAACTTACTACATTTCTGACAGACAAGTATGATGCTGTCGACAGAGATTGTATTTTGTGACTAATGATACATTTACACTAACCTTGAGTGTAGCATCAAAATGAGATGGCCTTCCCTAAACTAGCCAGAACTGAACCTGACTGAGCAGCTTGGCAGCTTGACTCTGAAAAAGCAATAATAGTATTCATTCTGTTTGCCTAACAAGATTGTCTTAAGGATTTTAAAGCAATGATTAAAAAAAAATTGTCTAAATAACGTAAGCATGAATTCAATGAAGAATTAAGACTCTGATTAATATGCTCAAATAAAATATCTTTGATTGGTAGCACCTTAAATTTCAAAGGAGTCATATATATGGGTATGTAAAGTGAAGAATTTCAAGTGTACAGAACTGGAAAAACAAAGATTCAGTTCAGTTCAGTCCCTCAGTCGTGTCCGACTCTTTGCAACCCCATGAACTGCAGCACGCCAGGCCTCCCTGTCCATCACCAACTCCCGGAGTTCAATCAGACTCACTTCCATCGAGTTGGTGATGCCATCCAGCCATCTCATCCTCTGTCGTCCCTTTCTCCTCCTGCCCCTAATCCCTCCAAGCATCAGAGTCTTTTCCAATGAGTCAACTCTTCACATCAGGTGGCCAAAGTACTGGAGTTTCAGCTTTAGCATCATTCCTTCCAAAGAACACCCAGGACTGATCTCCTTTAGAATGGACTGGTTGGATCTCCTTGCAGTCCAAGGGACTCTCAAGAGTCTTCTCCAACACCAAAGTTCAAAAGCATCAATTCTTTGGCACTCAGCTTTCTTCACAGTCCAACTCTCACATTCATATATGACTACTGGAAAAACCATAGCCTTGACTAGACAGACCTTTGTTGGCAAAGTAATGTCTCTGCTTTTGAATATGCTATCTAGCTTGGTCATAAGTTTCCTTCCAAGGAGTAAGCGTCTTTTAATTTCATGGCTGCAATCACCATCTGCAGTGATATTGGAGCCCAGAAAAATAAAGTTTGATACTGTTTCCACTGTTTCCCCATCTAGTTCCCATGAAATTATGGGACCGGATGACATGATCTTCGTTTTCTGAATGTTGAGCTTTAAGCCAACTTTTTCACTCTCCTCTTTCACTTTCATCAAGAGGCTTTTTAGTTCCTCGTCACTTTCTGCCATAAGGGTGATGTCATCTACATATCTGAGGTTATTGGTATTTCTCCCAGCAATCTTGATTCCAGCTTGTGCTTCCTCCAGTCCAGCGTTTCTCATGATGTACTCTACCCACTCTTTAAGATCAGAAGAATCAAGTTTAAGAAAAGAAGTGGGAACCTCTCAGTTAAACTGCCTACTCCCAGCTGGTCTCATTCAACTTCTGCCTGAATAGGAAAACTATTTCCAAAACCAACAGGAAGGTCCATTTTTATCTTTGACAGTAATTTGAAGCAAGTTTCTTCAGCGGGAGCTGACATCTCTCCTTATTGTCCCCATTCAGTCTTCCTCCCTCTGCTTCTTGGAATCCCAGAAAACAAATTTCTTTCTCCAAGTTAGGGGGAACTCTTGACCCCACAAATAAAGAATCATTAAGTCCTGGAGAGGGCCCTAGAAATCAGACTTTAGATCAATGATTGATAAAAACCATAGTATTCCCCCCACCACCACCTTTTTTGTTTTTAAAATTTAAAAGTAAGCACACTTATGGTTAAAAAGGAGAAAAAGTTCTAAAGAACACAAGTGAGGAGTAATACTTCCAACTACCCCACTGCATCCACTGCCCCAAAGTAACCTCTATTAACAGTTTCTTGAGTAGCCTTTGGCAATTTAAGTAACAATTTACAAATTTACAAGGATACACACATAAAAAGTTGAATAATATCGGGTACTTTTTTGCAACATTTTTGCTGAATTATACCTTGGACATCGGAGCATAACAGTGCATGGAATATACCAAGGTGTGTACTGGAAAAGTAATTGTAACAGAATTTGGTGTCTAAACTCACCTATGAGATAAGCCAGTAGTTTTCTCTTGCCATACAGTTTACAGCATGTCATTTGTGGAATTTAAAAACACAGGCACACAAGACCCATTTTACAAGGTTGCAAATATACTAGAGTGCTGACCCATGACAAGGGTCAGAGAACTGGAGGACAGGGGAGAGACTGGATGCAGGCAGCAGAGTTGAAGGCAAAGGGAAAAACTGAAAATGAGAACAAATGACAAATTGAGGGGCCAGTGGAATGTGCTGTACACTGAATAACAGTTATTTGTTATTGAGGTTGTTATTCTGATGAAGAGTTTCCCTGCTAGCTCAGCTGGTAAAGAATCTGCCTGCAATGCAGGAGACCCCTGTTCAATTCCTGGATCAAGAAGATCCCCTGGAGAAGGGATAGGGTACCCACTCCAGTATTCTTGGGCTTCTGGTGGCTCAGCTGGTAAAGCATCCGTCTGCAGTGCGGGAGACCTGGGTTCTATCTGTGGGTTGGGAAGAGCCCTTGGAGAAGGGAACAGCTACCCACTCCAGTATTCTGGCCTGGAAAATTCCATGCACTGTACAGTTTGATAAAACAATTGAACAGCTTCTCACAATATGTCTTTTTTCTTCTCAGTGTTTTGGAATAATTTATATAACATGAAAATTATCTGTTCCTAGAAAGCTCAGCATTCAGAAAACTAAGATCATGGCATCTGGTCCCATCACTTCATGGGAAATAGATGGGGAAACAGTGAAAACGGTGGCAGACTTAATTTTTGGGGGCTCCAAAATCACTGCACATTGTGATTGCAGCCATGAAATTAAAAGACGCTTACTCCTTGGAAGGAAACTTATGACCAAGCTAGATAGCATATTCAAAAGCAGAGACATTATTTTGTCAACAAAGGTCCGTCGAGTCAAGGCTATGGTTTTTCCAGTGGTCATGTATGGATGTGAGAGTTGGACTGTGAAGAAAGCTGAGTGCCAAAGAATTGATGCTTTTGAAGTGTGGTGTTGGAGAAGACTCTCGAGAGTCCCTTGGATTGCAAGGAGATCCAACTAGTCCATTCTAAAGATCAGTCCTGGGTGTTCTTGGAAGGACTGATGCTGAAGCTGAAGGTCCAATACTTTGGCCACCTGATGCAAAGAGTTGACTCATTGGAAAAGACTCTGATGCTGGGAGGGATTGGGGACAGGAGGAGAAGGGGATGACAGAGGATGAGATGGCTGGATGGCATCACTAACTCTATGGAAGTGAGTTTGATTGAACTCCGGGAGTTGGTGATGGACAGGGAGGCCTGGCGTGCTGCAGTTCATGGGGTTGCAAAGAGTCGGACACGACTGAGCAACTGAACTGAACTGAACTGAAAGTCTGTAAGACTAGTCCTTTATATGGTCTAGAACTGGTGACCTTTTAATAGGTAATTGTTTTATTACTCTTTTATAGTCTATGATTATTATTATAGTCAGATTTTCTATTTTCTAAGTAAATTTTTACAATTTATATTTTCCCAAGCATTTTTAGTTTTGTCTATTGTATTTTAAATTTATTGGTATAAAGTTTTGCTTTTTAATTTTATTTTTTATATATCTGTAGCTATTTCCCTTTTAAATTTATGTTGTTTGTTTTCCCTTCTCTCTGTTTTCCTGAATTGGGCAGAAGGAATTTCCTTCTCTACAGAACTTAACAAATATTTGTATATCTTAGAAATCTTTTCATAGAATCAGCTTCTATTTGTATTCATCTGCACTATTTTTAATATTGTAATTTGACAATTTCTGTTTTTACTTTTACTAATTATTTTTCCCTAATTTATTTAAGATCATTTTATTTTGTTATTATTTTTCTAACCTCTTATGTGATTTTCATGTGTTTTATGTTTTAGTAAACATGTTATAATACCATGTATACTCCTCTGTCTGCCCAATGCACAGACTTTGATAGGTATGTTCTTAATTTTTTGCATCTGCAGACTTAGTTATAATGATTTTTTACTTCCTTTTCTGTTAAAAAATTATTTAGAAGCATGACTTTTATTTTTCTGGACAAAGTTTTCCTTTGGTTTTTGTTTATATTTCATTGGCCTTGTGATCAAGAAATACAAATCATATGACTTTTTTGCTTTCTGAAGTTTGTCAAGATTTATTTTATAACCTAAAACATGATCACTTTTTGTAAAAGATTTTTTGTGTTTAAAAATAGTATGCTTCCTCTGTTAGAGTTAGGTAAGATAGCTAATTGTGTCATTCTATTTGTCTACATCCTTTAATTCATCTCTTTTCATTTTTTTTCTGTGACATCTTATGACTGTGAGTGCAGTAGGTTAAGGTTTCTCACTGTAATTATGGATTTATCAATTGTTCTTTGTGTTTCTGTTTGCTTTCTCTTTGTTGTAAGCTAACACTAATGACCTATCCCCCAATTTCTATTAGATATGTGTTGGAACATGTGCCATGTGTCTTTATTTTTCTTTCATATTTTGCTTTCCAGGAGAATTTCTCAGGTTGGTCTTCAAGCTTTCTCACTTGTTCTTCCACTATTTCCATGCTGTTATTCAAATTGTCCATTGAATTTTTATTTCAAAAATCAAAATTTTAACTTCCAAATCTTTAGTTGATTATTATGGATATAATATCCTCTATCCTCTATGCCTTTCTAATGATTTTAATTTTTCTTATTCTAATATCTTATTCTTTTTGCTTTTAATTAGCTGAAGTTCCTGATATCAGCTCATTTACTTGCTGAGTTTGGTACTCACCTTCATAGTTTTGGCTTCCCTCAAATATTTATTGAATCTTGGTGAGTCCTCATGTTGGTATTTTTGATTCCCTTTAGCCTATAGGTGAAAGCCTGCCTCTAAATGTTGTTGGAGAGGCATGGAATACATGCTGGGCAGTGTGAGCCAGTCCTTGAATTCCTGATTATTGGAGCCTGTCTGGGAGCACCAACCTCATGAGGCACTGTGGTTCCTCTTTGAGCAAAAGCCTACCCTTCCCATGTATTGCCTGCCTTGACAGAATAGAGAAGGGTGGGGAGTTGAAGACATTTCTCCTGTCAGGTGAGGCTCCCACTCTGGACCCAGAAGCCCCTCCTGTCCTGAGGACCTGGCCTCAGGACAGGGGGCCTTCCCTATCAGCCACAGCCTCCTTTGCTTCAGTGCTTTTCTGCAGACATTTCCTGCTTCTGTCTGATTTCATCTGCCTTTTGTCCCTCTGAGATCCCAGCTTCCCGTACTAGTTTGGGAAACATCAATAAAACCCCTTACTTTCCACTCTGGTTGTGGGGTTTTCTTCCAAGAACTCTACCTCTTGTCTATCACTTCCACAGATATGGGGAAAAATGAGTGCTCAATGTGTGCTCAGATACCCTTTTAATCCAGTCTTTGGCAATTAATTCAAAATTGCCTACTGACTATTGCCCATGAAATAGACACCTCCCCTAGACAGTACTTATACCTCTGAAACAATGGTTATAAGATGGGTCTTGGGTTTAATGCTGGATGAAGTGTGGAGAGAATGAACTCTTATCATTCTTAGGGAACTCTTATCATTCTTAGTTGAACATGCATTCTTAGGGGAAAAACTTGCATTTACCAGAATACTGGTATTTTTTTTTTAATTTTTTGAACATCAGGTGATTGATAGTCACTTCTGCTCCCACCCTGGGACTGCTGTAGGTGGAGCCTTTGAAGGCTGTGTGTCCTGGGCTATTCTAGGAAACAGCTGCACCTATTTGAATAAGAGAAGGGGAAGGGAGGGCCCCTCTATTTACAGGTCAACAGCAGCCTAGATATCTGATGCCTTGTGGAACTAATTCCTAATTGGGGCAGTGTTTGTCAACACTGGCAGGACCCTAATACACTGTAATCGCTCCAGCCACAAGCTCAGATAGAGATCTTAATCTCCACACTGTCCCCTTCACCGCAGCGGCCTTGCTGCCCACCCGCTCCTTCCCCGTTCTTGGCTCTGTCTCTCTCCATCTCTTTTCCCTCCACCCTGACCCCTTTTTGTACCGTTTTTGTACTTTCCTGTGGCCACCTCCCTTTGTATCTTTTTCACAGACTGATTCTTTCCTGTCTTCACTCTTTGTAGGATCTTGGATCTCCTTCCCCATTCTTGGCTCTGTCTCTCTCCATCTCTTTTCCCTCCACCCTGACCCCTTTTTGTACCGTTTTGTACTTTTCTGTGGCCACCTCCCTTTGTCTCTTTTTCACAGACTGATTCTTTCCTGTCTTCACTCTTTGTAGGATCTTGGATCTCCTTCTCCATTCGTTTAGCTCTCTTGTTCCTTTGTCTTGCTCATAAATACCCATCACATTTAAATTCTCAAGAGTTCCCAGATACTGTAGGCCATAATTCATTTTAACATGTCAGTAGTTCTCAGTTCATTGTCAACAACCTCTGAAATTGTTAAGAAAGTAAAATTACACTTTGGCAAATTTTCACAAATAGAAGCAGAGGGTTAAGATAAGTGTTTGTGGCAAATGGAAAGAGAGTGACTTTTTGTTCCTTGGTGCATTTATTTTGCTAATTTGGCAGAATAAGTGTCTCCCCTTAGCTAAAGTCCTGGTTGGTAGTATCTGTTACCCAACCTAACCCATATCTGGGAGCAACACATTTACAAGAGAACCAGGCTCTGCTGAATCAAAGTGAAGCTCATCTGTTAAATACCTATGCCAGGAGACCACATGGGTACAGTCCCAGTTCCAAGAAGATCTGGAGAGACCTGAGTAAAAAGCAGTGGCTGCTCAGACACTCCAGTTGGAGGCACTGCAAGCAGATCCAGATGAGGAGTCAAAGGATTCATTCCATTTCATTCCACATTCAATTTTGTTTCCCAAATAGCCTGTTGACACTTGAGTCACTGAGTCCCTGCTACGTCTGAATCCAAGCTGATAACTTGGTTCAGATAATTGTTAGACACTTTCATCTCTCTCTGTCCCTCAGACTCCTTGGAAATGTTCTTTCAGGAGAAGAGAGTCATTGTTCTCACCTTTAGGGTCTCAGTTCAAATATTATACCTCTCCAGAGACATGAAACTCTGAGCATTGTAACCAAAGTATTGGTAGCTCTCTATACACCAGTTACTCTTTATCCTTAACCTGTTTATTTTCTCCACAGCACTTATTACACACTGCCATTATCTCATTTATTTATTTCCCTCCAGAAGCATGAGCTTCATGAAGGCAAGGACTGTCTCTTTACTTTCCTACGATAGCCTCTTAAACAGTACCTGGCATATAGTAGGACTTCAATAAATATTTGCTGACTGAAAGCCCAGGTGAATGAAGGAATGAATGAAATAATGGAACAAAGAATGAGACCATTCTCTAATCTCTCTCCTTAACAACAGTGATCATAATACCATTGCTTTGATCTTCTCTCTTCTCAAAGATTCTTATGACTAAATCCCCTCTTTCTTACATAGACTAAGGCCTTTCTCCCTTCTGTGTACCTTCTTCCTCATACACGTCCCTCCTCAGAAGTGAAATTCCATTTCCAAATGTTTTAGGACCTACGGGACATCATCAAACCTCTGCAGAACTCCCACTTCCTTTGAATGGACACAGTTCATGCTCTGCTTCCAAGATACCCCCACAAGGCCCTCAACAAAGTCAGTCCTAAAAGTTCAGCATTCCCTGAAGCATCAGCTTTTGCATGCTTTTTGTTTTCCCTTTTCCCAGTAGCTTATGAAGTCTTTCTGCCTTGGTCCCAGCTGTGGCTACACTTACCTGTGATTTATTGATGATAATCATAGGAAAGCCATTTGTAATCAAATGTTAAACAAAGACAGTCTCTCGCTGAGAGGGAGTGATAACGCACCATTTAGTAATTTTTGTGCAGTTGGTAATTTGGAGAATGAATGATAATTCCTGAGCCTTGAAAAGCGACATTGACAATGCCTGGTGTTATTCACCTAGTGAATAAAGACACCTTCCTCTCCATGTCTTGTGATAAATTTCTTTTATTAGGGCCACTTACGCGGGACTTTATCTTAATGGTCTCTCATATGGGGCAGTTGTGCTTGGGCCGTTAGGTTGTTTTTCATCACGCCTTAAATACAAGGCTCAGAGAACATAAATAACACTAGTGGTTCCAGGAGCTCCGCTGCCACAGAAATTAGGCCCTGAAGCGAACGTGTTTGCCAATCACATACAGCAGGAAACACACAGAGATGGTGGGTCCTACACGCCAGTGAGGACACGAGACTCCCCACCTACCCTACATTCCACTCCTGCTGACCCTTCCTTCTCCCCATGTCCCCTTCCTAAACGAGTCTTACTTTCCCTTATTCATCTTCACTCCCTACTAAGCTCCCCTGATTTTACTTTCCCCTGTGTTTACTCAGCATTCCTTTCATATAGAAGGAAGTGGATGTATTTTTAGTAAATAAATATTATGTTGGCCTATATAGATTCTTTTTCAACCTGCTTTCTATCCAAGAGAAATCCTTGTAGATGGTTGGGATAATCTGAGTAGGAAGAACAGCCACTAACCCAGACTCCACAGCATGTCCTGTGACAGCCACGATAACGTCCCACCAGGGATTTACTTCAGATACAGGTTATATAACTCACAGCATTCTGAGACCCCAGAATGACAGGACGTGGGGCCTCTGAGTACTGTTCCTGACTACTATTCCTGAGTACTATTCCTCTGGGAACTATTCCTCTGAGTACTGGTCCTCTGAGTATTATTCCTCTAAGTACCGTTCCTCTAAGTACTGTTCCTCTGACTTTTGTTCATCTAAGTACTGGTCCTCTGAGTGTTGTTCCTCTGAGTACTGTCCATCCTGGCAGAGCTAGGCTGCCTCAGTGCGCCCTTCACAGGCTCAGGGTCTCCCCAAAGGCATTCTGGCCACCCCTTCAGAAGTCAGATATTCAGCACACTTGTGAATCCTGTCCTTGGGTTATGTCCCTTGTCCCATACTCTCCTAGTCCCAGACCCCTTCTCTATCCCCTGCACCCAGTTCTCACCTCCAGTGGTGCCACAGACCCCAGAAAAGCTCTTTGAATTACAAAGAGCACCCAATCATTGCTTTAGCCTAGGATATACACAGCTCCAGCAACAGTTAGAACCCTGTATGGAACAACTGATTGTTTCAAGATCAAGAAAGGAGTACAACAGGGCTGTCTGCTGTCACCCTGTTTGTTTAATCTATACAGTGAGCACATCATGAGGTATGCTGGGCTGAATGGGTTACAAGCTAGAATCAAGATAGGCAAGAGAAACACCAACAACCTCAGATATGTGGATGATACCACTCTAATGGCAGAAAGTGAAGAGGAACTAAAGACCCTCTTGATGAGGGTGAAGGAGGAAAGTGAAAGAGCCAGCTGAAGACTAAATATTAAAAACTAAGATCTTGGCATCCAGCCCCATTACTGCATGGCAAATAGAAGGAGAAAAAGTGATAGTGACAGATTTCCTCTTCTTGGGCTCCAAAATCACTGTGGATGGTGACTGTGGCCATGAAATCAGAAGATGATTGCTTCTCAGCAAAAAGCGGTAACAAACCTAGACAGTGTGTTGAAAAGCAGAGATATTACATAGCTGACAAAGGTCCATATAGTCAAGGCTATAGTCTTGCCAGCAGTCATTATGATTGTGAGACCTGGACCGTAAAGAAAGCAGAATGCCAAAGAATTGATGCCTTCAAACTGTGGTGCTGGAGAAGACTCCTGAAAGTCCCTTGGACAGTAAAGAGATCAAACAGGTCAATCTTAAGGGAGATCAACCCTTAAGTGAATATTCACTGGAAGGACTGATGCTGAAGCTGAAGCTCCAGTATTTTGGTCATCTGATGCGAACAGATGACTCAGAAAAGTCCCTGATGCTGGGAAATATCGAGGGCAGAAGGAGAAGAGGGCATCAGAGGATGAGATGGCAGGATGGCATCACCAATGCAATGAACATGAACTTGGGCAAACTCCGGGAGATGGTGAGGGACAGGGAGGCCTGGTGTGCTGCTGTCTGTGCCGTCACAAAGAGTCAGACGTGACTGGGTGACTGAACAACAACAAAAATACATAGTTCCAGGAAGTAGGGAATAAATATGAATAACATCTGACATTTCATTTGTATTTACTATATGGCAGACATTGTACCAAGAACTTTACATTGATTGCCTCATTTAACCTTTGTTACATCTCCTGAGGTTATAGGTACTATTATTTCTTTTCTAGTTTTATTGAGATATAATTGATGTATATTAATAGCACTGTAAGTTTAATGTGTACAATGTGATGATTTATTTAGGTACTAATATTATTATCTGCTTTTTATTGATAGACAACAGGAAGCCAAGAGAACCTCAGCTTCCTTGCCCAAAGCCACAGAAGCAGAAAGGCTGGAGCTGGAATTGGAACCAGGGCTGCCCAACCCCAAATCTCTCACTCTCTTCCTCTTTTCTGTCCTTACAGTGACAACCCCATCCAGCCACACTTGAATGATGTAAAGGGGTTGATTCACACCCATTTTCTACCACAGGTGGGGAAAGAGAGTCTGTTCCATTGCTTCCCACATACAGGCAGTTTGTGGTCCTGGGAGAGTCCCACACCTCCCCTCAACTGCAGCCATCACACATGCCTGAGAAACTGGGTGGATTTCCCAGCACCCTCAGTGGGGAGCAGACTCTTGTTCTCTCCCTCAGGAGATGGATCAACCCCTGCTTAGAGATAAGTATCATCTGTCCTTCAACAATGCCCTTCTCCTCATTGGAGAAGCATTGGCCATGTTCCATGGGCCCAAATACTACTCCCTCTGGACAGAGTTCCTTAGAAGGGAGTCTCTAGCACCACCACCACCACCACTAGCTCACAGATCACTGCCTCCTCCATCTCCCAGAATGGTCAGTTCAATTCCTGCCCTCCACTCTCTACTCACCTTCCTATATCTGGCCCATGGATTGTGTTTTTGTCCCATTAGGTTACTGTCTATAAATTCTGTCTTGGGTTTCAAAGGCAATGTCCCAAGCAGGGCAGGTCTCCTCTCGTTGGTTCCTGAGTGGAGAGATGTACTACCTTACCTTGACAGATCTCCATCCACCCCATCCAGTCTCTGATTGTCTTACAAACTAGCCCAGATCTTCAACAGGTTATCCTGGACAGTGGGTCTCTTTTCTCTCTTGTGGCATTGCACTTAACTACCAGAGTGCCAAACCATTCTTCAGCTTATTGACCTATCTTTATCCCTTCTACCTCCTTGTCCACTCCAAATCAAAGGTCAGTGGGCAACCAGAGCTCCTGCTGAAACACAAGAATCAGGGACCACATGAGAAAGGGCATTTTTACTATTACTACAACCATAAGCACACATCCCACATATCATCCCCATGATCTTTACTTCTCTGGGTACAGAATTATTTTAATAATGTCTTATTATATCTATTGATTTACCAATTCCTTTGGGAATGATAGTGAAGTAGGACTGGCGATAATCCTCCCTTACATTCAGAGCTCCTGGTCAGATTTCCTGTGGAACAAACAGAAAGACACAGATCCCCAGGCAAAGAGGAGAACAAGCAGCATAAAAGAGAAAAGCAAACCAAAACATGAGGTTATACCCATTGTTAAAAGAAAGAATTGCAAAAAGGCAAAATGGTTTTCTGAGGAGGCCTTACAAATAGCTGAGAAAAGAGGAGAAGTGAAAGGCAAAGGAGAAAAGGAAAGACGTATCCATCTGAATGTAGAGTTCCAGAGAATAGCATGGAGAGATAAGAAAGACTTTTTAACTGAACAATGCAAAGAAATACAGGAAAACAATAAAATGGGAAAGACTAGAGATCTCTTCAAGAAAACTAGAGATACCAAGGGTATCTATTTCATGCAGAGATAGCACAGTAAAGAACAGAAATGATATGGACCTAACAGAAGCAGAAGATATTAAGAGGTGGCAAGAATACACAGAAGAGCTGTACAAAAAAGATCTTCATGACACAGATAACCACGATGGTGTGATCACTCACCTAGAGCCAGACATCCTGGAATGTGAAGTCAAGTGGGCCTTAGAAAGCATCACTATGAACAAAGCTAGTGGAGGTGATGAAATTCCAGTTGAGCTATTTCAAATCCTGAAAGATGATGCTGTGAAAGTGCTGCACTCAATATGCCAGCAAATTTGGAAAACCCAGCAGTGGCCACAGGACTGGAAAAGGTCAGTTTTCATTCCAATCCCAAAGAAAGACAATGCCAAAGAATGTTCAAACTACCACACAATTGCACTCATCTCACATGCTAGCACAGTAATGCTCAAAATCCTTCAAGCTAGGTTTAACAGTGTGTGAACCAAGAACTTCCAGAAGTACAAACTGGAAGAAAAGGCAGAAGAACCAGAGATCAAATGGCCAACTTCTGTTGGATCATAGAAAAAGCTAGAGAATTCCAGAAAAACATCTACTTCTGCTTCACTGACTATGCTAAAGCCTTTGTGTGGATCACAACAAACTGTGGAAAATTCTTAAAGTGATGGGAATACCAGACCACCTTACCTGAGAAACCTGTATGCAGTCAGGAAGCAACAGTTAGAACTGGACATTAACAACACATTGATTCCAAATTAGGAAAGGAGTACTTCAAGGCTGTATATTGTCACACTGCTTATTTAACTTATGTGCAGAGTACATCATGCAAAATGCCGGGCTGGATGAAGCACAAGCTGGAATCAAGATTGCTGCGAGAAATATCAATAACCACAGAAACACCAATGACACCACCCTTATAGCAGAAAGTGAAGAGGAACTAGAGTTTCTTGATGAAAGTGAAAGAGGAGAGTGAAAAAGCTGGCTTAAAACTTAACATTCAAAAAACCAAGATCATGGCATACAGTTCCATCACTTCATGGCAAATAAATGGGAGAACAATGGAAACAGTAACAGATTTTATTTTCTTGGGCTCCAAAATCACTGTAGATGGTGACTGCAGCCACAAAATTAAAAGACGCTTGCTCCTTGGAAGAGAAGTGATGACCAACCAAGACGGTATATTAAAAAGCAGAGACATTACTTTGCTAACAAAGGTCCATATAGTCAAAGGTATGGTTTTTCCAGTAGTCATGTATGAATGTGAGAGTTGGGCCATAAAGAAGACTGAATGCCAAAGAACTGATGCTTTTGAGCTGTGGTGTTGGAGAAGATTCTTGAAAGTCCCTGGGACTGCAAGGATATCCAACCAGCCAATCCTAAGGGAAATCAACCCTGAATATTCATTGGAAGGACTGATGCTGAAGCTGAAGCTCCAATACTTTGGCCACTTGATGCAAAGAACTGACTCATTGGAAAATACCCTGATGCTAGGAAAGACTGAAGGCAGGAAGAGAAGGGACAACAGAGGATGAGATAGTTGGATGGCGTCACCAACTCAATGGACATGAGTTTGAGCAAGCTCCAAGAGATGGTGAAGGATAGGGAAGCCTGATGTGCTATGATCCATGTGGTTGCAAAGAGTTGGACATGACTGAGTGACTGAACAACAGCAAATGGATTATGTCTGACAATACATACCCCATTGAGACTGAAACCAGTAAACATTTTCAGCTGGTCAGAATGACTTAGAAAGAAGATGGTGAAGGTGAGACTTTCCAACTTACCTGATAGATTCAAGATACTCATAAATTGAGAGAAAGAAAGAGACAGGGGAGATGATGTGGGAGGAAGCAATTTTTTTTCAGTTGTGGGTATAAGTATTGGTTCAGTTCACTTCAGTCGCTCAGTCCTGTCCAACTCTTTGCGACCCCATGAATCGCAGCATGCCAGGCCTCCCTGTGCATCACCAACTCCCAGAGTTCACTCAGACTCACGTCCATTGAGTCAGTGATGCCATCCAGCCATCTCATCCTCTGTCGTCCCCTTCTCCTCCTGCCCCCAATCCCTCCCAGCATCAGAGTCTTTTCCAATGAGTCAACCCTTCGCATGAGGTGGCCAAAGTACTGGAGTTTCAGCTTTAGCATCATTCCTTCCAAAGAAATCCCAGGACTGATCTCCATTAGAATGTACTGGTTGGATCTCCTTGCAGGCCAAGGGACTCTCAAGAGTCTTCTCCAACACCACAGTTCAAAAGCATAATTCTTCGGCACTCAGCTTTCTTCACAGTCCAACTGTCACATCCATACATGACCACAGGAAAAACCATAGCCTTGACTAGACGAACCTTTGTTGGCAAAGTAATGTCTCTGCTTTTGAATATGCTATCTAGGTTGGTCATAAGTTTCCTTCCAAGGAGTAAGTGTCTTTTAATTTCATGGCTACAATAACCATCTGCAGTGATTTTGGAGCCCCCAAAAATAAAGTCAGCCACTGTTTCCACTGTTTCCCCATCTATTTCCCATGAAGTGATGGGACCAGATGCCATGATCTTCATTTTCTGAATGTTGAGCTTTAAGCCAACTTTTTCACTCTCCACTTTCACTTTCATCAAGAGGCTTTTTAGTGCCTCTTCACTTTCTGCCATAAGGGTGGTGTCATCTGCATATCTGAGGTTATTGATATGTCTCCTGGCAATCTTGATTCCAGCTTGTGTTTCTTCCAGTCCAGTGTTTCTCATTATGTACTCGGCATATAAGTTAAATAAGTAGGGTGACAATATACAGCCTTGACGTACTCTTTTTCCTATTTGGAACCAGTCTGTTGTTCCCTGTCCAGTTCTAACTGTTGCTTCCTGACCTGCATACAGATTTCTCAAGAGGCAGGTCAGGTGGTCTGGTATTCCCATCTCTTTCAGAATTTTCCACAGCTTATTGTGATCCACACAGTCAAAGGCTTTGGCATAGTCAATAAAGCAGAAATAGACGTTTTTCTGGAACTCTCTTGCTTTTTCCATGATCCAGCAGATGTTGGCAATGTGATCTCTGGTTCCTCTGCCTTTTCTAAAACCAGCTTGAACATCAGGCAGTTCATGGTTCACATATTGCTGAAGCCTGGCTTGGAGAATTTTGAGCATTACTTTACTAGCATGTGAGATGAGTGCAATTGTGTGGTAGTTTGAGTATCCTTTGGCATTGCCTTTCTTTGGGATTGGAATGAAAACTGACCTTTTCCAGTCCTGTGGCCACTGCTGAGTTTTCCAAATTTGCTGGCATGTTGAGTGCAGCACTTCACAGCATCATCTTCCAGGATTTGAAATAGCTCAACTGGAATTTCATCACCTCCACTAGCTTTGTTCATAGTGATGCTTTCTAAGGCCCACTTGACTTCACATTCCAGGATGTCTGGCTCTAGGTGAGTGATAACCACATCGTGACTATCTTGGTCGTGAAGATCTTTTTTGTACAGTTCTTCTGTGTATCTTGCCACCTCTTCTTAATATCTTCTGCTTCTGTTAGATCCATACAATTTCTGTCCTTTATTGAGCCCATCTTTGCATGAAATGTTCCCTGGTATCTCTAAGTTTCTTGAAGAGATCTCTAGTCTTTCCATTCTGTTTTTTCCCTCTATTTCTTTGCATTGATCACTGAGGAAGGCTTTCCTATCTCTCCTTGTTATTCTTTAGAACTCTGCATTCAGATATTTATATCTTTCCTTTTCTCCTTTGCTTTTTGCTTCTCTTCTTTTCACAGCTATTTGTAAGGCCTCCCCAGACAGCCATTTTGCTTTTTGCATTTCTTTCCATGGAGATGGTCTTGATCCCTGTCTCCTGTACAATGTCATGAACCTCCATCTGTAGTTCTCTATCTATCAGATCTAGTCCCTTAAATCTATTTCTCACTTCCACTGTATAATCATAAGGAATTTGATTTAGGTCATACCTGAATGGTCTAGTGGCTTTCCCTACTTTCTTCAATTGAAGTCTGCATTTGGCAATAGGAGCTCATGATCTGAACCACAGTCAGCTCCCAGTCTTGTTTTTGCTGACTGTATAGAGCTTCTCCTTCTTTGGCTGTGAAGAATATAATCAATCTGATTTTGGTGTTGACTGTCTGGTGATGTCCATGTGTAGAGTCTTCTCTTGTGTTGTTGGAAGAGGGTGTTTGCTATGACCAGTGCATTCTCTTGGCAAAACCCTATTAGCCTTTGCCCTGCTTCATTCCGTATTCCAAGGCTAAATTTGCCTGTTACCCCAGGTGTTTCTTGACTTCCTACTTTACATTCCAGTCCCCTATAATGAAAAGGACATCTTTTGGGGGTGTTAGTTCTAAAAGGTCTTGTAGGTCTTCATAGAACCGTTCAACTTCAGCTTCTTCAGTGTTACTGGTTGGGGCATAGGCTTGGATTACTGTGATATTGAATGGTTTGCCTTGGAAACGAACAGAGATCATTCTGTCAATTTTGAGATTGCATCCAAGTACTGCATTCCGGACTCTTTTGTTGACCATGATGGCTACTCCATTTCTTCTAAGGGATTCCTGCCAACAGTAGTAGGTATAATGGTCATCTGAGTTAGATTCACCCATTCCAGTCCATTTTAGTTTGCCAATTCCTAGAGTGTCGACATTCACTCTTGCCATCTCCTGTTTGACCACTTCCAATTTGCCTTGATTCATGGACCTAACATTCCAGGTCCTATGCAATATTGCTCTTACAGCATCGGACCTTGCTTCTATCACCAGTCACATCCATAACTAGGTATTGTTTTCGCTTGGCTCCATCCTTTCATTCTTTCTGGAGTTATTTATCCACTCATCTCCAGTAGGCATATTGGGCACCTACTGACCTTGGGGAGTTTCCTCTTTCAGTATCCTATCATTTTGCCTTTTCATACTGTTCATGGGGTTCTCAAGGCAAGAATACTAAAGCAGTTTGCCATTCCTTTCTCCAGTGGACCATATTCTGTCAGACCTCTTCACCATGACCCATCCGTCTTGGGTGGCCCCTACACGGCATCGCTTAGTTTCATTGAGTTAGACAAGGCTGTGGTCCATGTGATTAGATTGACTAGTTTTCTGTGAGTATGGTTTCAGTGTGTTTTGCCCTCTGATGCCTCTCGCCAACACCTACCCTCTTACTTGGGTTTCTGTTACCTTGTACGTGAGGTATCTCTTCAAGGCTGCTCCAGCGAAGCGCAGCCGCTGCTCATTACCTTGGACAAAGGGTATCTTCTCACAGCTGCCCCTCCTGACCTTGAACGTGGAGTAGCTCCTCTCGGCCCTCCTGCGCCTGCGCAGCCATTGCTCCTTGGACGTCGCAGCCTGGCACTCTCGGCTGCCGTCCCTGACCTTGGGTGTCGGGTAGCTCCTCCCAGCCACCACCAACGGTATGCAATGCTAATTAGAATCAAATAGATAAGAAACTGACTAAATTCTTGCAAGAGCTGTGTTTATTTCCCTCTTCCCCAAAATGTGCTAGACCAAAAATATTAAAAGAGTTGCTAAAGACTTAAATCAACTTAAATCAACTTAAATATTGGGCTTCCAATATTCTGTGGAAGGAAAGTGGGATGAGAAAACTCTGAAACACTAAGGGGAACATATTCTCCAATGCCCACTTCAGATGTGACCAAGAGGGACAGGAGAAGGGAAAAGAACCTCAGAGAAAAGTGGATGTGAGCTCCTCTCTCAGCACAGAATCAGGAAACATACTCACCCCCAGGAATCTGGTCCCATGCATCACCTAACCAAGAAGGATTTTGACATTGCTACAGATTAGTGTCCGCTGGGCTCCCAATTTTTCTCTTATTGAATGGCAGTTCATATTTTGATCATCCTACATGTGTGTCATTGTTGTTAATTGGGTGTAGAAGGGGCCATATTGTCTTTTCAGAGCCTTGGTCTCTGAATAAGGAGGCATCATTTAAAGTGACTGATACAGAGCAACATTTGTTTTTAACCTTAATTCTGGATGCATCCTTCATCTGATAGCTCACTGATCATTGAAATAGATATTCTAGCCCACTATTTGGACCATCAAAATTCAATATTTATGTATTAATAATATTGAAGCTTTAACTGAAATATAGCTGGCTTACAATATTATATTAGTTTCAGGTGTATAGCATTGTGATTCATTATTTTTACAAATCATACTCCATTAAACATTGTTACAAGAAAACAACTACAATTCCCTGTGCCAATAGTAATAATATTAATAACATTGATTGCTTAATGTTTTAGTGTCTGTCTGTAACAAAGCACAGAAAACTTGCTTGTGATTTCAGGGCAAAATGTAAACCTTAGCAATGTTGACAATGAAAAAGAAAAAGTGAGCTGATGGAAGAGGAAGAACTGGGGAGAAATTATAAAAGAAAGTGAGCCTGTTATTATCCTTATCTTATAAAGCTGATAGTAGAGAGATACTGTCAATGTTGACAGGACAAGATATGACAGTTATTATATTATTTAAAGTTTAATACAAGAGAGATAATATTGAAATTATAAATGGTGGGTAGAGTGAAAGGGAAATAGGTATATGTGATCCAAATCTTTTTATTTACAGTGAAAATCGTATATCTTATCTAAAGTAATATAAATCAAGAATTAAAGTGTAAACATTTATTAGAGTTATGACAGAGGAATTAAAAAAGAAAATGTTTTTAAAATTTAATCAGGTGATTAGTACTAGGATCGGAGAAGGCAATGGCACCCCACTCCCGTACTCTTGCCTGAGAATCCCAGGGACGGAGGAGCCTGGTAGGCTGCAGTCTATGGGGTCGCTGAGTCAGACACGACCTGAGCAAACTTCACTTTCACTTTTCACTTCATGCATTGGAGAAGGAAATGCCAACCCACTCCAGTGTTTCTTGCCTGAGAATCCCAGGGATGGCGGAGCCTGGTGGGCTGCCGTCTATGGGGTCGCACAGAGTAGGACATGACTGAAGCGACTTCAGCAGCAGCAGCAGTACTAGTATAAAGGAGAGTTGGTGGTAAGAGCCTCAATTTTCATTATAGATTTTTCTTTGCTAGTTTAATTATTACCATATAGAAAAATCTATTTGACACAAACCAAATAGAGCATTAACCATTTTTGCGAGCAACCTTTTTAAAAATATTTTTATTGAAGTATAACTAACAAATAGTAAACTGCACAAATCTCAAGATCAAGATAGAAAACATTCCAAGACACTAGAAATTTTCCCTTTGGCCTCTTTCAACTACCCTAAAGAAAACCACTTTTCTGACTTCCATCATTATAGAATGGTTTCACTTGTTTTTGAAAATCACTTCACTGAAATCATATAGTATATACTCTTGTGTTTCTGGGGATTTTTTTTTTTTTTGGCTCACTATCATGTCTATAAGATTAACTCATGTTGCGTGTGTAGCTGTTGCCAAACAGCATTCCATTGCATGAATATCCAAAACTTATTTTGTGTGTTTTGTTGATGCCATTATTAGATTTTTCAGTTTGGAGCTATTATGAATAAAGCTGCTTTGATCATTTGTGTACTTGTCTTTTGATGAACATTTGTACACATCAGCTCTATACCTAAGAGTGAAATTGCTTAGTTATATGGTAGGTGTGCATTAGATTCTGCCAGTTGTTTTTCAACATAGTTGTATCAATCCCATCAGCAATATATGAATGTTCCAGTTTCTCAACATCCTCACCAGCACCTACTATTCTCAGCCTTTTTTTATTTAACCATTCTGATACATACTACAGTATCTCATTATGGATTGTGGGTTTAAAAAAAACTATTTTTATTTATTTATTTGGCTGCACTGGGTCTTAGTTGTGGCTTCTGAGATCTAGTTCTTTAACCAGGGATTAAACCCCAGTCCTCTGCATTGGGAGCTCAGAGTCTCAGCCACTGAAGCACCCTGGAAGTCCCTCATTATGGTTTGAACTGGTATTCCTCTGATGACTAATGAGGTTGAGCATCTTTTTGTATGTTACTAGATACTTGGAGAAGACTCTTGAGAGTCCTTTGGACTGCAAGGAGATCCAACCAGTCCATTCTGAAGGAGATCAGACCTGGGATTTCTTTGGAAGGAATGATGCTAAAGCTGAAACTCAGTACTTTGGCCACCTGATGCGAAGAGTTGACTCATTGGAAAAGACTCTGATGCTGGGAGGGATTAGGGGCAAGAGGAGAAGGGGACGACAGAGGATGAAATGGCTGGATGGCATCACTGACTCGATGGATGTGAGTCTGAGTGAACTCCGGGAGTTGGTGATGGACAGGGAGGCCTGGTGTGCTGCGATTCATGGGGTCGCAAAGAGTCAGACATGACTGAGCAACTGAATTGAACTGAGACACTTGGACATCCTCTTCACTGAAGTTCCTGTTCACGTCTTTGCCCATTTAAAGAAAAATGTTTGTCTCTCTTTTACTTATTCTTTATATATGTTAGATAGATACATAGAGATATGAGCTTTTCTATATACATATATTATATATGTATTTTATTTATATATTATAGCAAATATCTCAAATGTCTTCTACTTCTTTGTGGCTTATTTTTTCAGTATCATTATAAAGCTTTTTGGTAAACAGAAGTTCTTAATTTTATTGAGCTGCAACTTATCAATCTTTTTTATGGTTACTGCTTATTGTGTATTATTTTTGGAATCTTTACTCAAGGTCATAAAGAAACTTTTACAAATTGTCTTCTGGAAGCTTTATTGTCTTACCCTTCATATTTAGGGCTGTGATGCATCTGGATTATCTTTTCCCCCTTTTCTTTATACTGCATTACAAATAGCCCTATC
>NW_020867249.1:0-29141 GCF_003369695.1 Bos indicus x Bos taurus | reverse complement strand
GAGCCCGCGGCCCCCGCCCGGGCGATGGAGCCGGAGCCCGGCGGGGGCGGCCGCTGCGCTCCTGCGGCAGAAGGAGGGCGGCGCTGCGGCGCAGGGGGTGCAGCTTCGAGAGCCCCAGGTACAGCGGTCCGGGAGGGGTGAGGCCGGGAGGGGCGGAAGTGGGAGCCAGCCACGTGGGGGGTGGCGGTCTGAGGGGACCGAGGGCCGCGAAGCCGCGGCTCGAGGAGGGGTCTCGGCGGGGGCTGGGTGAGTCTGAGGGGAATCCGGCAAGGAGCCTGAGCCCAGCGGCCGGGAATCGAGGGGGGCTGGGCCTCCCGAGCGGCAGGTGCGGGAGGGAGTCGCCTCAGAGAAGCGCCTGACGAGAATCCCATCCCGACGAGACGCCCCCAAAAGCGTCGGTCCCTTGGCAGGCCCCGAGCAAAGCCGTTGGCTGTATGCAGATTTCGGGCTGTCCGCCTCTTGTAAATGCTCAAGGACAAGGTCGGGAAATAGCCCCCTAACGTCTAAGGGAGGAAAGTCTCCCTCCACCGGGGGAGTTCCTCTGCGCCGCCCCAGGACCCGGGCCAGCTCCAGCCTCCCCGCCTGGCCCCTCAGGTAAGCACACCTGCTGCCTCTGGGCCCCGCCCATCCTGGCCGTTGGCCCCGACGTGCCCGACCCCTCTGACCCGCCGACGCCTTTCCTCTGCCAGGGCTGCCTTGCCCTCTCGCCCGCGCCCTGGGGAACTCGCCTGAGGTGTTCGGGTCCTTCTCCCTGGAACCTTGCCCGCTGACACGCGCTCCCCCGCCGGCCTCGGTGGCGCTCCGTCTGCCCGGCTAGATTCCTTCCCTCGGAGGCATCTTCTTAACTTAGAGTGCCTTCTCTCCCGCTCTGACGTCGCTGAAGTGGGCCCTCCCGTTTTTTCAGTTTCTGGCCTCTTCTAGAATACTCTAGCAGCCCCCCAACTACACTTTTCTGTCTTTATTCTTCCACCTCTCTTTATTTTAAACAAAAAAAATTTCCCCCGTGGCTGCACCTGGCATTAGTTGCGACAAGCAGAATCTTCTGTCTTTAGTTGTAGCATGTTGGAATCTAGTCCCCGGGCCAGGGATCGAACCCCCAGCGCTCTTGGATTGGCACCGCCAGCGAAGTCCCTCTTCCACCTCTTCAATCCACATCCTCGCTGTCCGCTGGAAGAGCCTTACCACACTGTCCACTGCCCTTCCCATGCCTTACCCCTGCTCCCCACTCCTGAGAGTTCTCCATCCCCCGGGCCTCCATCTGGGCTGAGGCAGAGAAAAGGGAGAAGAAAGGAGTGGGACTCTGGCCCTCCTGTAGAAGAAAAGCTAGGATAAAGAAACCAACAGGACCCTGAATATGAGATGCCAGGCTCTTGGGCACCTCACCTCACCCTTGGTGCTCCCACAATACTGGATAAGAGTGTCAATCTCCTGAGAACAGGGACTGTAGCTGTTCACTGCTCTGTCATCAGAGCCTGGCTCAAACCTAGCCCATCACAGACGTTTACTATCTGTTGAGTAAATAAATGCCTGACCAGCTGGTGATTCTTCCCCTATGCTGTGCTGTCTCTCATCTGTGCCTTGACTCATACCATGCTTAGAATAAATAGTCTTTTCTTTAGTCTTTGGGTAATGCCTTTCCCTCCTCCTCTGGGAAGTCTTCCCTGAACCCCAGGCTGAGCTCTGTGCTGTCTCAGCAGTCTACACATTGATCTACTATTCCACACATCACTGAGGATAATTACTGGGATATTACTTTTCCCTGAGCACGAGGCAGGTATGGTTTTGCCCTTCTGATGCTTACACTCTTGCTGGAGCACGAAGGATGGGAAGTGTACCAAGAAATGAGGCTGAAGAGATGAGTCAAAAGCTGGATCCAGGCCTGCGGTAGAATGTTTAGAGCAGCTCTGTCCAATAGAACTTTCTGTGATGATGGAGGCATTCTATAATCTGTGCTGATTCTGTGGCCACTGGCCACCTGTGGCTATTGAGCACTTGAAATATGGCTAATCCAACTAAGGAAATGAATTTGAAATTTTATTTCACTTTAAATCTCCTTTGCCCATGGGATATCCCAGGCAAGAATACTAGAGTGGGTTGCCATTTCCTTCTCCAGGGGATCTTCCCGACCCAGGGATTGAACCTGGGTCTCCCGCATTGCAGGCAGATTCTTTACCATCTGAACCACCAGGGAGTCCATTTTAAATAGCCACCTATGACTAATGTTTCCAATATTGGACAACACTGGTTTAGAAAGTTTCTCTCTTCCTTTGGAATCTCACTTTTACTCCTCCTCTGTCTTCATGACCGTATACCTGAAATGACTTCACAGCCTCCAGAGGTTTTTCCCTTTATTTAACACTCCATGATATTATCATATAAACCTTAGAAATAACAATTACCATTTTTCTGATTATAAAAATAATTTATTGGAGGACAATGTATTTAAGCCACGCTTTATTATTGTACATGCAGTTTATTATCAGTTTTTCACTTGTACTAAAGACGCATGGAATGCACATGCATTTGTCTGTATGTGAGTCTGTAAGAGGTTATCATCTTCAGAGAAATTCATAGCAGTGATGGAGATTATTGGACCCAAGAAAATGAACATTTTAAAGGCTTTGAAGCATAAGGCCAAAATGCTGGAAAGTTGTGGCAGTTTACAGTTCTCCCAAGAGCATATAAACATTCCTGTTTTTTTTCATCTTCAAATGCTAGGCATTATTTATAAGGCATTACTATTTATAAATATTTGCCGAAGTGGTACCTTATTTTAACTTGAATTCCCACATTTAGTAGTGAGATGAAACTTTTTTCTCACATTAACTCATAATCTGTATTTCTTTTTCAAATGAAATACATATCATGCACATTGTCCATTTTTCCTTGGGAATATTTATCCTTTCCTTATTGAAATACTTTATAGTTTATTAAGGGAATTAATTTTTGGTCACATATGTAGCAAGTATTTTTTATAGTCATTATTTGCCTTCTAACTTTCTTTACAATGCTTTTAGACAATTATTTTTTTAAGTTTAGTCAAATCTATTAATTTATTCATCTTGTTTATTCTTAGTTACCAAAGGCTTCCCTGCCTTAAAACAGTTAAAGGTTCATCTAACAATTTCTCCAGTTGTTTTTGTTCCTTTAAGAAAAAATTACATCTTTAACGAGAAAAACAAATATACTATATTAACACATATATATGGAATCTAGAAAAATGGTATTGATAAAACCTATTTGCAGGGAAGGAATGGGGAAGGGCAACCCACTCCAGTATTCTTGCCTGGAGATTCCCATGGACAGAGGAGCCTGGCAGGCGACAGTCCACGGGGTCGCAGAGTTGGACACGCCTTAGTGATTAACCACCACCAATGGGGATGCAGGTGGTAGAGAATGGACTTTTGAACACAGTGGGGGAGGGTGAAGAGGAGGACAAGTGGAGAAAGTAGCATCAACATAAACACACTCTCAGTGTAAGATGGCTAGCTGGTGGAGGCTGCTGTGTAGCACAGGGAGCCCAGCCCGGTGCTCTTGCAATGACCTGGGAGGCATGGGATGGGGCAGGAGGCTGGGGAGGAAGGGGTATGCTGTATAATTATGGCTGATTGGCGTGGTTGTACGGCAGAAACCAACACAACACTAAAAATTTAAAAAACAAACAAAAAATTACCTCTTTCATGCAGTAATCCAAATCATCTCACTTTTAAGTGAGACTATGAAGAGCAGTCTTGTACTGGACTGACATCATGGACTTTTAGGGCCACAGAAGAATCACCTGTGAAACATCTTAACCAAACAGGTGTGGGGTTCCCTCCCCCCGGTCTGTTGTTCCCAAAAGTCCAGGATGGTGATGGGTGTGGGATGCAGATGACTGTGATGGAAAGCCAGGGGAGAGAGCCTCCGTCTCACTTCTGGGTGTGTTGCAGGTTTAGCCTTCCCTACTCCAAAGTCCTCTACTGCTTCTCATTTCCTGTTGTTCAAGTTTAAATGACGGTTGCCCTCGTGTTTAGGGCCTTTCAGAATCTGGTTTGACCATATTTATTCATTTCATCTTGGTGATATCATGGCAAAGAAGGCATTACTTTCAAGATGTCAGCTATCTTTGCGGACTCTCCCATATCAGCGCCAATAACTGCGGGCAGACACAGCTCATAATGGATTTAAAGGAGCAGGAGGGGGCCCAGGCGTGAGGGCTCCTAGCAGGTGGCAGTGAGAAGGACTAGCTGGGAAACCCAGTGCTGCGAAGCCGCTTTGCCCTAGATGTGTTTGTCCTCATTGGTAGGAAGGCTTATCAGGCAGTGTTCGAGAACAAGGACTTGGGAGCCACACAGACCCAAGTTCAGGTTCTAACATCTCACCTGTATTGTGTGTGACCTTGGTACAAGTTGCTTAACCCCTCTGACCTCGGTTAACTCATTTGTAAAATGAACAGTTAACAACCGCTCTCACAATATTGAGGTGAGCTTTAAGTGAACTGATATATGCAAAGTGCTAAAAACAGTGTCTGGCACAAAGCGTGACTAAATCATAACTGTTACGGAAAAAATGATTAATGTCTATGTGAAAGTTCTCAACCTTTTCCTTCCCATGCCTCATTAAAATTCTAGCTTTGCCTGTTCAGTTTTTCTCCTCCTCCCTGCCTGAGAGCAGGGTCCTGCCCAGCATCTTTGCAGTTTTTGAAGCAGTAAATTTAGGAAGAGAAGGACTGAGGCAAAGGACAGTGGGTCCACAGGGCACTGGTTAGGACTGCTCAAATAAAAGCCTTAGGAAGCGTTGACCAGTCAGATACAGAAACACCTACTTTGTCTGAGGGCAGCTAATAGGTTTCCCTATCGTTTTTTGTTGCTCTAAGTTATATTTAAGAAATACATCTGTTATCTTTTGTGACTTAGTGATGAACCTGAGTTATTTTAAAGTACTCTTCTACTGCTGAGCTGTGTCATTTTGGCGGCAACACTGCATGGAGCCAAACCACACATGAACCGAAGCGTTAACAGGGTCGTGCAGTAGGACGGGATTTTGCAGCGTCAGTCCTCAAGATCAGAGAATCTCAACACTGAACGGAACTTCAGACATGTCTTAGGTCACCCTCTCAAACAGTGGTTCTCAAAAGTGTGGTCCTGGACCAGCAGCATCAGCATTATCTGGAATTTTGTTAGAAATGCAAGTCCCCAAGCCCAGCCCCGAATTTACTCAATCAGAATCTCTGGGGATGGAGGCTTAGGAAACTGAGAATCAGTGCTCTCAAGTCTAATAATGTTCTCAAACCTGACATATATGAGAATCCACCAGGAAGGATTCCTTTCTTTTTAAAGAAAAAAATCATTTATGTATTGGCTTTGCTGGCTCTTTGTTGCTGTGCACTGACTTTCTCTAGTTGTGGAGTGTGAGAGCTACTCTCTAGTTGAGGTGCACAAGCATGTCATTCCAGCCTTCTCTTGTGGAGCACATGCTCTAGATCATGGGCTCAGTAGCTGTGATGCACGGGCTTAGCTGCTCTGTAGCGTGTGGAATCTTCAGCTTGAACCAGTGTCACCTGCATTGCTAGGTGGATACTTAACCCCTGGACGATCAGGGAAACCCAAGTTCAGTTCAGTTCAGTCACTCAGTCATGCCCGACTCTTTGCAACTCAATGGACTGCAGCACACCAGGACTCCCTGTCCATCACCAACTCCCGGAGTTTACCCAAACTCATGTCCATCGATTCAGTGATGCCATCCAACCATCTTATCCTCTGTCGTCCCCTTCTCCTCCCACCTTCAATCTTTCCCACCATCAGGGTCTTTTCCAGTGAGTCAGTTCTTTGCATCAGGTGGCCAAAGTATTGAAGTTTCAGTTTCAACATCAATCCTTCAATGAACACTCAGGACTGATGTCCTTAGGATGGACTGGTGGATCTCCTTACAGTCCAAGGGACTCTCAAGAGTCTTTTTCAACACCACAGTTCAAAATCATCGATTCTTCTGCACTCAGCTTTCTTTATAGTCCAACTCTCACATCCATACTTGACTACTGGAAAAACCATAGCCTTGACTAGACGGACCTTTGTTGGCAAAGTAATGTCTCTGTTTTTAATATGCTATCCAGTTTGGTCTTTCCTTCCAAGGAATAAGCGTCTTTTAATTTCATGGCTGCAGTCACCATCTACAGTGATTTTGGAGTCCAAAAAATGAAGTCTGTCACTGTTTCCACTGTTTCCCATCTATTTGCTATGAAGTGATGGGTCCGGATGCCATGATCTTAGTTTTCTGAATGTTGAGCTTTAAGCCAACTTTTTCACTCTCCTCTCTCACTTTTATCAAGAAGTTCTTTAGTTCTTCTTTACTTTCTGCCATAAGGGTGGTGTCATCTGCACATCTGAGGTTATTGATAATTCTCCCAGCAATCTTGATTCCAGCTTGTGCTTCTTCCAGCCCAGCATTTCTCATGGTGTACTCTGCATGTAAGTTAAATAAGCAGAGTGACAATATACAGCCTTGACGTACTCCTTTTCCTATTTGGAACCAGTCTGTTGTTCCATGTCCAGTTCTAACTGTTGCTTCCTGACCTGCATACAGATTTCTCAGGAGGCAGATCAGGTGGTCTGGTATTCCATCTCTTTCAGAATTTTCCACAGTTTATTGTGATCCACACAGTCAAAGGCTTTGGCATAGTCAGTGAGGCAGAAATACATGTTTTTCTGGAACTCTCTTGCTTTTTTGATCCAGCAGACACTGGCAATTTGATCTCTGGTTCCTCTGCCTTTTCTAAAACCAGCTTGAACATCTGGAAGTTCACGGTTCACGTATTGCTGAAGCCTGGCTTGGAGAATTTTGAGCATTACTTTACTAGCATGTGAGATGAGTGCAATTGTGCGGTAGTTTGAGCATTCTTTGGCATTGCCTTTCTTTGGGATTGGAATGAAAACTGACCTTTTCCAGTCCTGTGGCCACTGCTGAGTTTTCCAAATTTGCTGGCATATTGAGTGCAGCACTTTCACAGCATCATCTTTCAGGATTTGAAATAGCTCAACTGGAATTCCATCACCTCCACTAGCTTTGTTCCTAGTGATGCTTTTTAAGGCCCACTTGACTTCACATTCCAGGATGTCTGGCTCTAGATGAGTGATCACACCATTGTGATTATCTGGGTCATGAAGATCTTTTTTGTACAGTTCTTCTGTGTATTCTTGCCACCTCTTCTTAATGTCTTCTGCTTCTGTTAGGTCCATACCATTTCTGTCCTTTATTGTGCTCATCTTTAGATGAAATATTCCCTTGATATTTCTAATCTTCTTGAAGAAATCTCTAGTCTTTCCCATTCTATTGTTTTCCTCTATTTCTTTGCATTGATCACTAAGGAAGGCTTTCTTATCTCTCCTTGCTGTTCTTTGGAACTCTGCATTCAAATGGGCATATCTTTCCTTTTCTCCTTTGCTTTTCGCTTCTCTTCTTTTCACAGCTATTTGTAAGGCTTCCTCAGGCAGCCATTTTGCCTTTTTGCATTTCTTTTCCTTGGGGATGGTACGTCCTGAACTTCTGTTCATAGTTCATCAGGCACTCTACCAGATCTAGTCTCTTAAATCTATTTCTCTCTTCCACTGTATAATCGTAAAGGATTTGATTTAGGTCATACCTGAATGGTCTAGTAGTTTTCCCTACTTTCTTCAATTTAAGTCTGAATTTGGCAATAAGGAGTTCATGATCTGAGCCACAGTCAGCTCCCAGTCTTGTTTTTGCTGACTGTATAGAGAGGGCTTCTTAAAACAGTTTCCTGTCCTTCCCCCATCCCCCCTTGAGATTCTGATTCTCTGGGTGAGGATGGATCTGTGGATGCATTTGTAACAAGCTCACAAGTAACGCCCGAATTGCTGGTCCAAGGACATGTTTAAAAACCAGTCCTCTAGGATAATACAGGAATCTTTTCTACAGAAACTCTTGGAGCTGGTCATCCAACTTCTGCTTATTACATCTAAGGTCAGGGAGCCCACAACTACATTTGTTATCAGGCAGCTTTATTATCTTTCCTTAATAGTGAAGTCAAAGCTTGCCTCCCTATTCTTACCACCCATCATTTGTAGTAATAATTCTGCTTTCATTGCCACTTGGAGTAGCAATGCCTGTGGCTCTGATACCAGGTGAAAACTGGTGGCTGGATTGTGGTCAAGTAATTCGTACTCCTGGCCTCTTGGTTATAATCACCATTGAACAGTTGTTCTTCAGCTACAGGAAGGACTAGTAATACATCACACTTTTTCTGTTTAGTACCTTAGCACTTTTTCAAATTTTTTTGAGATTATCAAAGGCTGTAAATGGCAAGCAGAGGAGAATCATCAGCTCATGAAACTGCAAAATGCTGGGGAAGACCAAGCTTTAAAAAGTGAAAGTGTTAGTTGCTCAGCAGGATCCCACTCTTTGTGACCCCATGGACTGTAGCCTGCAAGACTCCTCTGTCCATGGGATTTTACATACAAGAATAATGGAATGGGTTGTCATTACCTTCTCCAGAGGATCTTCCCAACCCAGGGATCGAACCCATGTCTCTTGCATCTCCTGCACTGGCAGGCATATTTACCACTGGTACCACTTGGGAAGCCCAGACCAAGCTTTAGGAAAGAGTAGAACCAGGTGCTCAAATAATGTCCTCAGGAGTCTTTTTTCATTTTCTGGATTGACTTGATTCTCAAAGTCTTTCCACCTGGGGACAAAGAAAATGAACGATTCCAGGCTTACTTTCTATCAGTGAACTATCCCAGCAGAAAGATATTATAAGACCTCCTTCTCAATGGTTCTAGAACACGGCCCAGGCTTGACATTCTTTGGATCTCTTGGGTTCTATGCTCATCTGTGAATCAATCATTTTCACCAAAGGGGATAACACATGCTAATTGCCTGGGCCTGGGTCATGTGCCCAAGCCAGAATTGGGCAGGGTTGGGGGGGGGGGCGGAGCGGGGTTAGATCACTTCACAAAGACCATGAAGAAGTGATTGCCCAAAGGAAAAATCACAGTGCTATCATCAGAAGAAGGGGAATGGATACTGGATGGGCGTCCCTATCCAAAAAAAAAATGCAATTAAATTTGGAAAGCTTTCCAAATTACAGATTCCCAGATGTCACCCTAGAGTCACCGAATGGGGATTTCTGCATTTCTTAAATACTCATTGTAAAAGACTACCTTAGTTGAGTGGTTAAATTATGCTTACTAAGTTTAGCCACAGTGAGAAAAGAGCCCTACATAGACAGAAGATTCTGAATTACAAATAGAAAACATATTTTTCACTTTCCCAAATACTGCTTCCTACAGAGTGACTTCCTTATTAGTAATGCATAGAGCCCACTCCTTGTGAGAACAAATTTGATGCCAAGACAAATGCTTTCTTATTCCTGAAGATGGCTTTCTAGGCCAAGACAGAATCAAAAAAGAACAATTATCCATTATGCATTTGCTTGCCTCCTTTTCTTCTTCCTTATGTTTCCCCTGACTCTTAGATTTTTTTTTTTTTTTTTCAGGAGAACTTTTTTTTCCAGGTAGTGTAAACAAGCATTTTAATGTGAGTTGTTTTCACAGCCTTTGTTCCTCTATATTATGTCATTATTCTTTTTGTTTATGTCAGCCCCTTAAGTATTTAATCACAAATAAATCTGCCACTGTCAATTTTCTTTTGGAAAAACAGCAGTCTTCCTGGGAAAGGCTATTAAGAGCTGTCTTGTATCGGGTTGACATAATGAGCTCTTAGGGCCAACAGACGAAAATTAATTTTCATATTATGTCTGTTCCCCTAAGAGAAGGGAAAAAACAACTTTTATTATTCACTAAAGAGTTTAAGTTAATATAAACCAGCTTCCTTTCTTGGAGGAAAACAATAGTCAAATTAGTTTTGCTTTGGAGGGTTAATATGAGAAATTATATTTGGTTGTCTGGTTTCCAGAGCTGAAGATCTGAACAGAGATGAAGTCTGACAAACAGCGCTATAGGAAAATTAGGAGATTTAGCTTGTACAGTGAGGCTCACTGCTGGTTTTCCTGGGGAAAAAATTCTGAAGCAGCACGCAAGTTAGAGATGTTGTAAAGTATAAACCACATATCTGGTTGTCTCCAGAGCCAGGATCTTAGAGGACAGGAAGCAAATATGAGTTAGCAATGAGGCGTGACGGCCCAAGGAGGTGTATGCAAAAGGCTGTTTGCTGTAGGATTGCTTGTAAAAGTGGGGAAAAAAAGTCCATCAGGAATGTATCAGTACAATACTAATCATCTGTTAAAAAGATTAATACCTATCTGTATTCTGACTTGGAAAGATAACTACGATGTTCATGGTTATTTAGTGAAAAGGAATAAGTAGCTTCTAGTAATAGCAAGTATGTAAAATTACATATGGAATTTCAGATTTTCTAGTAGCCAGATTTTACTTATGTGTTTATTTATGGCCGCACTGGGTTTTTTGTTGCTGTGCAAGGACTTTCTCTGGTTATGGCAAGCAGGGGCTCCTCTTGAGGTGCGTGGTCTTCTCATTGTGGTGTCTTCTCTTGTTGTGGAGCATGGGCTCTAGGTGCACGGGCTTCAGTAGTTGTGGCTCAAGGGCTTCATTGCTCCTCGGTATGCAGAATCTTCAGAGAAGGCGATGGCACCCCACTCCAGTACTCTTGCCTGGAAAATCCCATGGATGGGGGAGCCTGGTAGGCTGCAGTCCATGGGGTGGCTAAAAGTCAGACACAACTGAGCGACTTCACTTTCACTTTTCAGTTTCATGCATTGGAGAAGGAAATGGCAACCCACTCTAGTGTTCTTGCCTGGAGAATCCCAGGGACAGGGGAGCCTGGTGGGCTGCCATCTATGGGGTCACACAGAGTCGGACATGACTGAAGCGATTTAGCAGCAGCAGCAGCAGCAGCATGCAGAATCTTCCTGGACCAGGGATTAAATTTGTGTCCCCTGCCTTGGCAGGCAGACTCTTATCCACTGTACCACCAGGGAAATCCAGTAGTAGCCATATTTTAAAAGGTAAAAAATAATAATAATAAAATTTAATTTCAGTAACTTATTTTATTTAACTCAGTATACCCCAGATATTACCATTTTAACATATACTCATTATTACAAATAATTAAGGTAATTTCCTTTTCTTTTTGAAATCTGGTGTATATTTTCTGCTTCAGCATTTTAGTTCAGAGCGGCCACATTTTAAGTGCTCCAGAGCCGTGTATGGTTTGTGCGTGCCTTACTGGACAGTGCAGATGTGGACTCTCAGGTGGGAAAGCTGTGAAAGAATGCATCAAGGTTTTTGTTTTGTTCTGTGAATCGCAGAGAAATAGGGAAAGGTAAAGACATTGTGAGAAAAATGTGTGGAATACCAGGAGATTTTAGGAAAAGGGAATCGATAAACAAACTTTATTAGTGAGAAGGATGACTCTGATTTGATGGACTTAGCTTAACTGTTCACATAAGCCCCAAATAAAAGTTAGATTTTGAGACTTATATGTGAAACCACTGTGTAGCATGGCTACACGATCTAATTTAATTTGGGGGAAGGAGGAAATTAGTGTAAATAGTTTTAAAAAACAGAAAGAGGTTATGATTTTTCTGTGTCAAATGTTGCTGCTGGGTCATCCAATGAAGAGCCAGGAATTGACCATTGACTTAGCATCATGTGGGTCACAGGTGGCCTTTGACAAGAACTGCTTCTTTAGAACAATGAGGGTTAAAGTTGCACTGGACTGGCTTCAGGAGACAATGAAAGGACAGAACTGGAAACAGTGAGCCCAGTCAGCTCTTTGCAGGGCCGGAGGGGGTGTGAGTTGAAACTGTTTGTTTTTTTGTTTTGGTGTGTTCTGCTTTTGTTTAATAAAGATATTTATGTCTGGTGGGAATGATCCAGTAAAGAAAAAAAGATTCTTGGGCGGGGCAGGGGAGGGGGAGGTGTTTTACTTGAAAAAGAGAAAATTCACAGAGGATATAATAGCTGCCCTCTCACATTTGAAAGGATGTAATATGTATGGATGTAAGAGTTGGACTGTAAAGAAAGCTGAGCGCTGAAGAATTGATGCTTTTGAATGGTGGTGTTGGAGAAGACTCTTGAGAGTCCCTTGGACTGCAAGGAAGTCCAACTAGTCCATCCTAAAGGAGATCAGTCCTGAGTGTTCATTGGAAGGACTGATGTTGAAGCTGAAACTCCAATACTTTGGCCACTTCATGCGAAGAGCTGACTCATTTGAAAAGACCGTGATGCTGGGAAAGATTGAGGGCAGGAGGAGAAGGGGACGACAAAGGATAAGATGGTTGGATGGCATCACCCACTCGATGGACATGAGTTGGGTAAACTCTGGGAGTTGGTGATGGACAGGGAGGCCTGGCATGCTATGGTTCATGGGGTCGCGGAGAGTTGGACACGATTGAGCAACTGAACTGACTGAACTGAATATGAACAAGGAATTAGGCCCTCTCTCTGCATGACCCCGGGCTAGACCTAAAATCACAGTGGGTACAAGGGATAATAAAACAGACTGGATTCAATACACAAATCCAGTGGCCAGTGCAGCCTAAACTAACATGATGACCTCGAGATGTAGTAAAGTTTTTATTGTGGAGACATTAAACCATCTATCCGTTAGCCTGTGTGTGTGCTCAGTTGGTTCGGTCATTTCCAACTCTTTGTGACCCCATGGACTGACTGTAGCCCACCAGGCTCCTCTGTCCATGGGATTCTCCAGGCAAGAGTAATGGAATGGGTTGCCATTACCTTCTCCAGGGGATCTTCCTGACCCAGGGATGAAACTTTCCTCTTATGTCTCCTGCACGGGCAGGCGGGTTCTTTACCACTAGTGCTACCTGGGGAGCCTGGGAAGCAAGCCCATAGGATAGACTGGTATTTCTCAACTCTTCTGTGATTTCGGTACACTTCCGGATACAACAGTTTTTGGTGACACACCTGGAAAAGGCTGAAGACAACATGAAGCAAGTTGCGGGGAGTGATCACAGAGTCATTGCTCTGGAGTAGCAGTGACTTTAGAAGTGTCCACAGTTAGTGCGTGTTCTTTTGGTTGCCTTTTAGCACCTCTTTGCTGATTGGAGCAGAAAGGCCTAGTGCTGTGAGCAAGCTCTTTTAAATTCTCAAGGCCAAATGCCTATGTTTTCCCTTCAAAGTACACAGTCTCTTTTTCTTGCCCACTGGAGATTGTACCATTGCTCCCACCTGAAGACTGTGCATACTCTGCACTCTGCACAGGGTCACATGAACTGTTAAGCTCAAAACCCAGTGAGACACACATCACTATGTAAGGCCTATCGGTCAGTAATCTGTTGCAGACAACAGAACCCACTCCACCTGGTAGAAGCAGAATGAGATTTAATAGCAATACAGGAAATTAAGTGCTTACAGACTTGTTGGCAGGGCCGGAGAGCAGACTCTAGCCTGAGCTCCCAGGCACAACTCCTGTCCCCCAAACCACTGTGCTCCGCAATGACCAGGGAGGCTGCCACTGCATAACAAGAAGCTGATCGATCAAGAAGCAGCTGCCACCAAAGCCAGCAGCAGAACCAACCCGGCTTTGATCCCCAAAGCTGCCCCTGCTCCCTCAGAAACCCAGAGAGTCAAGACGCTGCTGACTCTAGGACCACACCAGCTCTGTCATGATCTCCAAAAGCAAGCTGGTGCCCTGTGTCCTCTATTTTCATCTGCCCAGCTCCGATCAGTCTCTCACGAGTGCCTCTGATTTAGAGTGTGGACTCTAAATCACATCCAGAACCCTAAACTGCCAACCAGGTTAAGAAATTATGTCTCAGCCTTCCAACTTTTGCGATTGTTCCGAAGTATCTGCCACTGACAGCATCTTTCTTCAATCACAGCAAACATAAATAAGACACACTGATCCAAAGTTGGTAGTACACACTGGTGTGCTGCTGCGCAGCTGGCACGCCAGTCTTGGAGCCGTCTTAGTGGGCGAGGAGGTAAAACTGGGAAATCAAGCCTCAGATGACTTTACAACCGTTAAATGTCAGTGATTCCATAGTTTTAATACAAATGAAAGCTAGGACATAAATTCCTGTCTCACATTTTATGACCAGAGAGAAAAGTGCCTTTAGAAGCGCTGCCAGCCATTAAGGCTTTCCTAGCATCAGTGCCATACATCAGGCCTGGTTGATGCCTGGCAGACGGATTCCTTTTGCTCCCTGCACTTGTCACAGTCCTCACGGACCAGCTGCCTGTCAGAGATGGATAAAGAAATAGAGCAGGTCCCACAGCGCTCTGACCGGGGCCACCAGTGACCTCATTCAAAAAGAGCCAAAACAGCCCCACGAAGTCTCTCTATTCCGAATGAACTCGTTCCACATATTTTTACATTTTCTCATAGCCACGTATTCATTCAACATATATTTTTCGAGCCCTTCTCTGTGCTAGGCACTTGGGGTACACCATGAACAAGGCAGATGGGGCCCTGTTCTCATGGAGCTAACATTTAATGGGGGGAGTGGTGGGAGGCAGACAGGGTACCAGTAGCTGGGATGACTCCCAGGGCACTGAGTGCTGCAGAGGAAGAAAGTGGCAAGATGGGGAGTGACTGTGTGAGAGGAGACAGTTTCCTTCGGGATAGAAGTCTCCTCGGGGCCCCCAGCTCTGTGGGAATTACTGCTCCTTTGGCTGCTGAGCCGGCTCAGACCCCAAAAGCTGATCATGGTTTTCCGATAAGCAAGAATGAAGACTTGTGCAACTAAGGTTGTCTTCAGCCAACAATCTGAACGGGAAATAAGATACAAGATCAAGAACGTAAGGGAAGGACTTCCTGGCAGTCCAGTGGGTAAGACTTCGCCTTCCAGTGTGGGTGAGGCAGTTTCAATCTCTGGTCCGATCCCTGGTCAGGAAGCTAAGATCCCCTACGCTTCCTAGCCAAAACCCCAAAACATGAAACAGAAACAATATTGTAACAAATTCAATAAAGACTTTTAAAATGGCCCAGATCGAAAAAATAAATAGAACACAAAGGAGTATGTGTGGCTTCCAGAAGTTTCCCATGTTCCTTGTGGAATTATGGGTGCAGCTCTGGGACCCATGCAGCTGCACCAAAGGAGCTGTCATCCCTGTGGAAGGAGCCAGAACTGAGATGCTGTTGCCTTGTGTGCCACGTTGCTGCCTTCAGGGGCCCACCTCCCAGCGTATGAAACAGCACCCGTGCCACAGTTGTGTTGGATGGCATCACCGACTCAATGGACATGAGTTTGAGCAAGCTCTGGGAGATGGTGAAGGGAAGCCTGGCAGGCTGCAGTCCATGGGGTCGCAAAGAGTCGGACACAAATGAGCGACTGAACAGCAACAGCAATCCCTTTAGACTCATGATACGGATGCTTGAGTCGTCCTGAGGGCTTGGGAGTCACAGAGGAGAAGACTGTAAGCTGTGTGCATCTGAGGACCATCCCCAGTCCAGGAAGAAAGCACACACATACACAGCCCCACGCAGGAGATTCACTCACAGGCACCCTCATTTCCTCCCCTTCAGGCCCACTCCCCTCCCAGAAAGCACCTCCACACTGTGAACCAACCCTTTTCCTGCCACAGTCTGGGATTTTTACTAGAACCTTGAAAAGTCTGTCTATGGTATCATCTGATCTTTTGTTTTGAGTTCTTACTGTCTCTCTCTTTTTTTTTTTTTTTTTTTTTTGAGAAAACCAAGCTATTGTTATGTTTCCTTTGATTTCTATTTAAAAAAAAATCTTCTCATCTATACTCTCATCTGTCTTTTATAAACCTCTTTTCACAGGTCCTGTGCTAGTTTTCTCCTGCATGTTCATCTTGGGTAGAAGCACCTCTGTCTGGGTCTGCATTTACCCACTGATAATATGGGTAGATTAACCTTGACCCCAGCTTCTCTGAGCGATGGTGCATCTTCTCTTTCAGAGCTGGTGCTGGAGGTCTGGCTTTGATGTTTCTTGGGAAGTGGGAAGGGGACAGAGGCAATGGGGACATGCTGTCTGGTTTTACTCTCTCCCTACCCTGTCCTCCTGTCTGCAGAGTCCCCTGTGCCTGTGGTATATGTGACCCCATGGCAGGTCTTCCCTTGAATGTTCAGCTCTCCATCCTCTACTCACTTCAGGGCAAACAGGCTCCTCCAAAGAGGGCCTAGGTCAGTGGGGTTCCCCATGGTTCACGGGCCTTTGTTTAGTGGGCTCAAATGTACTTGGGTAATATCTTTTGAGAGGTTCAAATGGCTCTTAAGATGTACTCTTCCTTCTCTCCTTCAGCCTTTCCTCAGATTAGGCCTCCGCTTCTTTTTAGAAAGCTGGGCCCATGAAAAAGAAAAAAGAACAAACACCTTCTGCCCAGTGCTGCTCATGCTTCCGGGCCTCATGCCTCCAGATCAGGCACTGTCGGCCTTTAGAACGTTCTTGCCCATACAGCAGATCTTCAGAATTACAGCATGGAGTTTCTCCCTTCTCTTGTTCCAGTAGCTTTTCTTCTGTGTATTGGGCTATTTTTGCTCATTTCCATGGGTTCCAAGGAGTTATGCAGATGAGCACTTCCTCTGCCATCTTTCCAAGAAGTTCTTCCTCTGCTGAATATTTTATTTTTTTATTTTTTTTTTCTGTTCCTTAATAGTCTTATATTTTATTTTGATGTTTAAAATGATTCTAAGAATTACTGATACAGTGATAAAGTAATAAGAACGTCTAAAGGTGTGCTAGTCACATAGAAAAGAAACCAGAAAGGCATGTCATTCCTGATGTCCACATAATATTTTTTCTGAGGTCTTGATCACCATCTCTGAGGACACCGTGCAGATCTTGTTAATATTTGCAGCTTTCTGTAAGTTGTTTCAGTGCTCAATTTTGAAAATTAATGGACCTCACCCAGATAGAGTTAACTGGCAGGAAAGACTTTCTTTGACTTATTGAACATATACTAACGTATTTGGCTTATTTTTAATTGAAATATAGCCTTCACTCAGGATTTGACAATTAATTATTTCTAAATATAATTGGATCTGTTGCTTTTACCTCAGGCTCTTTATATGTAACAAGTTTAAGACAGTTTTAGTGAGTGTGTTATCTGTGCCTACATTCTGGTTTTTCTACCACAGATAGACTTGGTAAAGCTTAAGTAGATCTAGACCATTATCTTTTCTCCTTTTTCTCTCTTTTACAAACTCACAAACATACTGAAGATAAAATGAGTAAAATTAGAAACAAACAAAGTTGAGATTCAGTTGATTGGTAATTGTATTATATATCATACATTTTTGTTCACATGTAAAATCTGTGTTTTGCTGAATATTTTAAATAGTGAGACAAGAAAGATAAAATAAGTCAGACGATTAAGAGGAACGTACATTTTTTAAATTAGAAAATTAAGACTAGAAAAGATAACAGAAATGAGGAAAGGATTAAAATTAACAGTGATGAGACAGCATCTGAACAGTTAAACAATGAAGCTAAAAAATTAGATGAGAGTATAAAAAAAGAACTCAAAAACTCAAAGAGTAAAGTTAGGCAAAAAGACAAAATTAAACAGTGGAAAAGGTTTAAAAGAACTAACATTTAAGTGTTTCTAAACATAATTTTAAAGATGAAAGGGCTAGACATGCTAAAACAATGAAAAAATCTATTTAAAGATTAAAAGAATATAATAAATATAGGAGGTATTTCCTTCTGTAATGTTCCATGTTAAAGATGTATCTGTATTTACTGATTTACAAAGATATCCAAGACTGGATTAGAGAGAAGAGCAAATTACAGAGCGCTATTATAGTCTCAGTACATATGTCACATAAAAGTTGTGAATATGTAGACAGAGGAGTGATGGGAATCATACCAAACTGAACTGGGAGAGGTAAGGGATCGGAAGTGGGGGTGTCATGCATACCATCAGATCCCTTCACCATTTCTGGAATCTTCTCCCCTCCCCTCTTCAGTGCACTTTTGCCCTACCACCCACACCTGGGTGGCCACCCTTCCTAGGTGGGCTACCCTCGCGCTTACTGCAGCTGCTCTGCCCACCTGTGCAGAGAGCACCGTGTGCCTGGAGTTTACAGCCCCCACCCCGCGACCCAGGGCCCTCAGCTCCTCGTCGCAGGTGGGACAGCTCTGATGCATAACCGACCTCAAGCAGATTGAAAAGCCAGCTCTGTATGTGATTTTACATTTTCTAGCCACATTAAAATCCATACACTTTATCTTCAACATGTAGTCAACATAAAAATTATTGAGACAGTCTGCATCCTTTTTTATTCGTACTAAGTCTTCAAAGTCCGGTGTGTGTTTCACATGCGCATGTCTTACTTTCCCTGCCTGCATTTCCTTGCTCAGTGGTCACATGTGGCACGATGCTACTGCATGGGACAGCCTGCCTCCACTTGAGTTGAAGCTGTTCCTTCACAGGACTTCTCCTGACAATGAAACCTCACCTCCCCATCCGGCTTCCTTCACTCCCTTACCGGTTTCTTACAGGAGCACTCTCTTTCCTTTTTAAAAAAAACCTTGCATAATTGAGAAAGGAACATTTTCTTAATAAATCTTTTGCATACAACTGTTATTTTTGTAATTTAGAAAAATCTATAGAGGGTTCAAAGAAAAACTGTGCCTCTCACCCAGAACCCTGCTTCGTTATTTGTTTGTTTGTTTATTGCTAAGGCAGCCATAACCGCTAGGACTCTGGGTTTTGGAAGACTTGAAGTACCAATGAGTAAAGAATAACTGACAACAAACATACCAGAACCTTCCCTCCTTGCCATTTGTCGTACGTGGAAGGCTTGAGCCTTTCGAGTCTGTCGAGCTGCTTCCAAGAGAAGTGGCCTGAAGCCAGCTAGGGTAAGATTACCCAGCGGTCTGGGTCAGGTATGTAGCTTGTGTTCTCAGACCCAGGCAAGGTGATGGGGGGAGCTGGGTCATCACTTATAAACTTGGCAAGAGCGACCTTTTTCTTTTGCAACATGCCTGCAGCCTATAATTGGTACCACTGTAGCAGCTTGGGAGTGGGTAGTGCCCATCTGGCTCCAAACACCCAGGCTGTGTGGAGTCACTTCTCTTGGCATCTAAACCCGGCAGCAGGATGGGGGCTCCCTGTCAGAGGCCTCTTCCTCACTAATAAGACCACCAAGGCTCTTGTCTTTTGCCTCATCACAGTGTTTATTGAGAAGACAGTATAAAGAGTCCCTTTTGACATAAGTGTTAGCTAAGATTGATTTTATTTTTCCATTTCCAAGTAGTTGGATTTTCTTTGCTTTGGATTTGTGTGTCACTTTATATAGAGATGAGGGAAGAATGCTGTTGATTGGCTCAGAAAATAATTCCAATCAGAAAAAGTGGGATGCTTACATTTCCTAACAAAGCTGCCCTCTTTTGTCCCAGAATCACCTTCCCACCTTCCTCACTGTGTCACCGGAGAAAGAAACAGGCTTGTTTCAGCAATGCATTTCTCAATTTCTTCCCATAAACCATCCATTCGTTAATTCAACAAGTGGTTACTGCTTACTTCCTCTATGCCATTACTCTTGAAATGTGACTTTGGTCCTTTTGACTACAGCGTTGTTGCCAGCATAGGCTCTTTTTATGGCTCTTCTTGGCTGTTTTAATTGGAAGTTGGGAGATAAACCAGGCACTCCTGGACTAAACACCGATGGCTATGAGGTCCATCCTCTGCAGGTACTCCAGACCGAGCTTTCCCTTCCCCAGCGGATGCTGCCTTTTTCTAAATAAGTCTGTGATGGTTCACATACTCACTGTCCTCCTTGTACCTTCGACTCCACTGCCTGGGAGTGTGGAGGCTCCACTCATTGCTAAGGGATGTGATAGGATTTGGATGGTTCTATGGCCGTGATGTCACAGTGTGCAGTAAGGGTTTGGTGCAGTCTTGGTGGGGCACCTGGATCTTGGGAGTGTCTTGTCTTCACCCCTTATTACTGACGGGCTGGCCCCCAGGGAGGGAACAGGCCAGCACTGGCCCGTGTTCTACTCTGTCCTCAGTGCCTTTCCCAACCCCTCTGCTTCAGTACAGCACTGGCAGCCTCCAGGCCCCCTGATGGACCCTCTGACGAAAGGGCCCTGCAGGAATCAGATGGCACAGACCCTCATGTGGAAAGCCAAGTCCTCTCTGTCCTTTGGCATCCAGCCCCTGCAGACGTGGCCGGCTAAAGACCCTGAAGTAGAGGCCCAGGTCAACCTGTAAGTAAGTAAGAGAAGCATCATCTCAGTTGGGGCTCATGCTCACTCTAGCTTGAAACCCTAATGCTCAGGAAGAAAATTATCTTTGGGGGGAAGAGTATGGAGGGAGAAGGGAGTGGATATTTGATTGGGAGATTTCATTTCTGTTTCTTAATGGTGCCTTATATGCATTTGTGTATTTACTTAGCCATGATCATTGAACACCTACTCTGGCCAGGCCTTGTGTCAGGCATGGCAGGCAAAATAGATTCAGCTCCTGTTCTCAGGGGATTTATAGCTCATAGAACAGATAGTCATTAATCAGATAATCACACAAATAAATTGTGACAAGTGCAATGAAATGTGGTACCTTGATTCAATAAACATTTACAGGATGTCCTCAGTGTGCCAGCAACATACTCAGGATATAAGGAAATAAGATATCTCCTCACCTGTGGATATCAAATAGTATCTAGAAGGGGAAAATTCCAATTATTATTCAGAAGAAATGATAATAATAACTATGTTATAACTAATATATTAATAGATTCTAGGTCCCAGAGGGTGGTAACTATGTTTTATTAAATTTACTCCTGAGTCCCCAGGGCTTTGTTAGGGTGTACACTATTTGCTGGATGAATGAATAAGTAATGAATGAAGAAGAGGATACCTCAACACAGGGGTGCTTAGCTTTCCAGGGGAATCAAAGGCAACTAGCTGCAACAATATGATTGCCTTAAGAACAAGAGATACTTCATCGATTCCATGCAACAAAAATTATCAATGCTTACTGTACCTGGTGCTTTTGCGAGCCTAAATTCCATTGAGGGTCATGGATCAGAATCACCTATCAGGCTTAAGAAATAGCTGATGCCTGAGGCCCACCCCAGAGATTCTGACCCAGGGACAGCCTTTCCAGGAAGGCAGAAAAGTAACCAAATATTAATAACTCCATTGCCACTAGAAAAGGAGCATGTAGAAAGTGCTACAGGAGGAAGGAATCTGTTGGAGGACAGGGAGGAAAACAAGAAGCAGTTGCACTTAGCCAGTCAGGATGACTGGCAGCCAGGCAGGAAAAGGAAAGAAAGCCACTTGAAACAGAGGAAACTGAAGAGCAAAGGCTCGGATCCGTGGAAATGGGTCCCAGCAGTGTTGACAGGCATTAAACTAGTGATTCTCAAACCAGTGGTTCTGCAACCCTGGTTGCACAAAGTCAGCCTGGGAGCTCTGAAACAGAAAGCCGGCACATTCTACCCAAGATTCGCAAGTCAGGGTGGAACACAGATACCAATAGTTTATACAGCTCCCCAGGGAATTCTCATATGCAGCAAACGTTGAGAAATGTTAAATGTAACATCAGTTACATTTAACATCAGTTCAGTTCAGTCGCTTAGTCGTGTCCAACTCTTTGCAACCTCATGAACCACAGCACGCCAGGCCTCCCTGTCCATCACCGACTCCTGGAGTTCACCCAAACCCATGTCCGTTGAGTTGGTGATGCCATCCAACCATCTCGTCCTCTGTCATCCCCTTCTCCTCCTGCCCCCAATCTTTCCTAGCATAAATAAATACAAAATAGCTATGAAGCAACTTATATGCCTAGCTAAAGTGAAAGTGAAAGTCGCTCAGTCATGTCTGACTCTTTGCAACCCTGTGGACTATACACTCCATGGAACTCTCCAGGCAGGAATACTGGAGTGGGTAGCCTTTCCCTCCTTCAGGGGATCTTCCCAACCCAGGTATCGAACCCAGGTCTCCCACATTGCAGGTGGATTCTTTCCCAGCACAGCCACAAGGGAAGACAAGAAGATTGGAGTGGGTAGCCTATCCCTTCTCCAGGGGATCTTCCTGACCGAGGAATGGAACCAGGGTCTCCTGCATTGCAGGTGGATTCTTACCAACTGAGCTATCAGGGAAGCCTGAGGGGTATAAATTTTTATATCTCAGGCAATGGGGAGCCACTGATAGCTTGCATCATTTTAAGTGACAATACAGTTTGAAATAGACAAAGTTCACAGTTCAGTTCAGTCACTCAGTCATGTCCAACTCTTTGCAACCCCATGAATTACAGCATGCCAGGCCTCCCTGTCCATCACCAACTCCTGGAGTTCACTCAAACTCAGGTTCATCAGGTCAGTGATGCCATCCAGCCATCTCATCCTCTGTTGTCCCCTTCTCCTCCTGCCTCCCATCCGTCCCAGCATCAGAGTCTTTTCCAACAAGTCAACTCTTCACATGAGGTGGCCAAAGTATTGGAGTTTCAGCTTTAACATCAGTCCTTCCAAAGAACACCCAGGACTGATCTCCTTTAGGATGGACTGGTTGGATCTCCTTGCAGTCCAAGGAACTCTCAAGAGTCTTCTCCAATACCACAGTTCAAAAGCATCAATTCTTCTGCACTCAGCTTTCTTCATAGTCCAACTCTCACATCCATACATGACCACTGGAAAAACCATAGCCTTGACTAGACGGACCTTTGTTGGCAAAATAATGTCTCTGCTTTTTAATATGCTATCTAAGTTGGTTATAACTTTCCTTCCAAGGAGTAACAGGGTTTGGATAAATTCAGGATTGCTAGTTCTGCAGTGGGTTCTTCCAGGAAATCAGAGAAGTTTGGAGTCACTGCTGGCTTTTCAGAGCTGCCCCCATTCTTCCCACAGTGGCCCTGTAGGTCCATTTATGAGAATGTGGGAAATGAATGTCACCTCGACTGTAAACTGAAATCTAAAATTTCAGTGAATGCTGAATTATTTGACCGAAATGCTCCTGTTTCTTGGGAGGTGGCTGGTAACTAGCGTCCAGGCAGGCCCAGCGCTCTACGCTGGACAGCAGGGAAACCTGGGTGGGCTTCATCAGCCAAAGGTGAGATGGGGGAATGGCGCTCTTCCTTCCTCCCAAGCTCCAGGCCAGAGTCACAGCCCTCAAAGTGGAACCCTGCGGTGGGCGCTGCTTTTGTCTATACTACAAGCCCCACAGTACACCGAGCGGATGACGTAGTCAAAGGGGCGGGCAGAGCTGCCGGGAAGCCTATGAGATGCAGCGGCCGCAGCCCGAGGAGGGGCCTTCCGGGATCTATTGGAGAATACGTTTAGGGGTGGGACCGGTCCTGGTGATTGGCGGCCGCAGGGCTGGCGAAACTGCCTCGGGAACAGGGAGGGCGGGGTTTGACTGCACCCCAGATTCAGGGGCGTCAGGGCTGGACTCACTGGGAGCCAGATGTTGGGTTTTCTGGAAAACGGACTAGAGAGATGTGTCTTTAAGAATTGCTGCCATTCTACAGGCCGTTCATTCACTAACTCATTCATTCAACAGATTTACTGGCTACCTGTGCCAGGCACTTGTGCAGACATACCAAATGTGTTTTCTCTTTTTAGTCTTCACCAAAAAATCCAACGAGGTAACAACTGCTGGCTCCATCTTACAGATGAGGAAGCCAAGGTCCAAAAGAGTTAGAAACACGTGTTCAGAACACACACTGCTCTGTAAGTGATGGAGCAGAGATTTGCACCTGTCTAGTCCCAGTGCCACTCTCCTAACCTCAGCTGTGCAAGTAAGAGCAAAGTGTTAATGGCATGTCAGTGTCCACAGGGTATCTTGCTTCTGTGGAGTGAAGAATACAGCAGGACCTGACTGCACATCAGTTAAGCTGACCAAGCACAAAGTTGGGCCTTATGTGAGGTACCATGGTTATCCAAGGCCTGCTTTCTGCCAGAAAGTATTCTGAAATCTTTGTTGTTGTTCACTCTCTTCAGTCATATTGGACTCTTTCCAAACCCATGGATGGTAGCACACCAGGCTTTCCTGTCCTTCACTATCTCCCAGAGTTGGCTCAAACTCATCTCCATTGAGTCGATTATGCCATCCAACCATCTCATTCTCTGTCGTCCCCTTCTCTTGGCCCCAATCTTTCCAATGAGGGAAAGCAGCAGGGTCTTTTACAATGAGTTGGTGCTTCGCATCAGGTGGCCAAAGTATTAGAGCTTCAGCTTCAGCATCAGTCCTTCCAATGAATATTCAGGACTGATTTCCTTTAGGATTGACCTGTTTGATCTCCTTGCAGTCCAAGGGACTCTCAAGAGTCTTCTCCAACACCACAATTCGAAAGCATCAATTCTTTGGCACTCAGCGTTCTTTATGGTCCACCTTTCACATCTGTACATGACTACCGGAAAAACCATAGCTTTGACTATATGGACCTTTGTCATTAATGTGACATCTCAGCTTTTTAATATACTGTCTAGGTTTGTCATAGCTTTTCTTCCAAGGAGCAAATGTCTTTTAATTTCATGACTGTAACACTGTCCACAGTGATTTTGAAGCCTAAGAAAAAAAGTCTGTCATTGTTTCCACTTTTCCTCCATCTGTTTGCCGTGAAGTGATGGGACTGGATGCCATGATCTTAATTTTTTGAATGTTGAGTTTTAAGCCAGCTTTTTCACTCTTTTCTTTGACTTTCATCAAAAGGCTCTTTAGTTCCTCTTTGCTTTCTGCCATTAGAGTAGTATCATCTGCATATCTGAGGTTATTGATATTTCTCCCTGCAGTCTTATTCCAACTTGTGCTTCATCCAGCCTGGCACTTCGCATGATGTACTCTGCATATAAGTTAAATAAGCAGGGTGGCAATATATAGCCTTGACAAACTCCTTTCCCAATTTGGAACCAGTCCATTGTCTGGTTGTAACTGTTGCTTCTTGACATGCATAGAGGTTTCTCAGGAGATAGGTAAGGTGGTCTGGTATTCCCATCTCTTGAAGAATTTTCCACAGTTTGTTGTGATCCACAAAATCAAAGGTTTTAGCATAGTCAATGAAGCAGAAGTAGATATTTTTCTGGAATTCTCTTGCTTTTTCTGTGATCCAGTGGATGTTGGCAATTTGATCTCTGGTTCCTCTGCCTTATCTAAATCTAGCTTGTACATCTAGAAGTTTTCGGTTCATGTATTATTGAAGTCTAGCTTGAAGGATTTTGAACATTACCTGCTAGCATGTGAAATGAGTCCAATTGTAGAGTACATCTTTGGCATTGCTTTTCTTTGGGATTGGAATGAAAACTTGACCTTTTCTAGCCCTGTGGCCACTGTTGAGTTTCCCAATTTTCTGGCATATTGAGTGCAGCACTTTCACAGCAATCATCTTTCCAGGATTTGAAATAGCTCAGCTGGAATGCCATCACCTCCACTAGCTTTGTTCATAGTGATGCTTCCTAAGGCCCACTTGGCTTCACACTCCAGGATGTCTTGACTTCACACATCCTGGATGTCACCAGGAGTGTCTAGGTGAGTGATCACAAATCAACTTACTGATACCTGTGTGCTGCGCTGGGCCTTGTTCTAGGCACTGGGCATGCAGAGGGAGCATCTCCTTCCAGATTAAGCTGGGGCTTGTGGAAGTGCTGTTACCTAGGGAAGTCCAAGGAGATTTCTCAGCGGAGGGACTACCTAAAGGATGAGACCTTTACCAGGCAGAGGCCAGGGAGGCGTTCCCAGACAGAGGGGACCATCTTGTGCAAAGGCCAGCAGCATTAAAGCACTCAAGATTTGAGGGGAGCCACAAACAGTCCTGGTCTGGCTGGTGCTTCTTGGGGAGTGGTGAGCAATGAGCCTGGGAGGCAGACAAAAGCCAAGTCACTGGGCAGTGGGGGGCTTAACCGCCTTGCTAGGAAGTTTGGTCTTGACTCTCTTAGCTAGAGCAGAGCATGATCAGATTTGCATACTGGAACAATTACTGGTATCAGTGGGCAGCTAGATTGCAGAAGAAAAATGTTGGCAGCTGGGAGACCTATCGGAGTGGCTGGGTAAGAGATTATTAAGTGTTCTGATGAGTGGCAGGAACAATGGATTTTGGTTAAGGAATAATTAAGAGGAAAGTTAGAGTGGGACCTAGTAAATGCATGGGTGGTGAGGTGAGGAGTGACCCCTCAGAGTTTTGACTCTGGCAGCTCAGTGATGGTCTTGCCCTTAAAGAGAGGGTCTTGAGATGAGGCAGCACAGAATCTGAGACAGAATGAGACAGAGATCATTAGAATACTGCTGTTGGGGCAGGCTTCAATAATATGAGAAACCGAGAACTTCTAGTTCTGAGGAGGGATATAATTACATCTTTGGAGGCAGGAAGTTATTAGAAGAGTCTTCTTAGAGTAAAGTGAAGTGGATCTTGAAAAAGGAGGAGAACCTTCCTTCTTTCCTTTTTCTTGAATAGATTTTAATCAGCAGAGGTAGAAGGGTGTTCTGGATGACCAGATCCTGACTTGCCACTTGTATAGAGTAGTAGGAAGTCTGGAAAGTCAGACGGGGGGACATATTGTGAAAGGTGTTGTACTTAATCCCAGGACAGTGGGGCACTGAGTGGTTTTTGAGATAGACAGGCGATGGTTTGGGCTCTGATTTTTAAAAGTTAATTTCACTGATGTGTGCAGTGGAGGAGGCCAGAAACCAACTAAGAGATGAACTGTGGAGGGGCTTGTTGGTTGTAAGTGACAGAAACCCATCTCAAAATAGTTTAGGTATAAAAGGAGAATGTGTGGGTTCATGTGACCAAACTAGGGAAAGGGACAGATCGTGCCTCAGGGTCAACTGGATCCAGGAGCAGTCAGTCCACACCCTCAAGCTCCCACTCCTTAGCTGCTTTCTTTCTGCCTGTTGACCTCCATGTCTCCTACCATCCATGAGTTTTCACCACTGCAGTGAGTACGATATTGGGCAGCGTGGGGTATGTTCTCAGACTTGCAACTTGAGAGGAAAATCTTCCCCATTGACATACGTATGAAAGTGAAAGTGTTAGTCCTCAGTCATGTCCAACCCTTTGTGACCCCATAGACTAGCCCCCCAGGCTCCTCTGTCAATGGAATCTCCAGGCAAGGAACTAGAGTGGGTTCCCATTGCCTTCTCCAGGCAATCTTCCCGACCCAGGGATAGAAGCGGGTTTCCTGCATTGTAAGGCAGAATTCTTTACCATCTGAGCCACCAGGAAAGCCCTGGTATATACCTATGGCTGATTCATGTTGCTATATGGCATGTTGTATTATGCTGACGCATGTTGGATGTATACATGTTGATGTACAGCAGAAACCAACACAATATTGTAAAGCAATTATCCTTCAATTAAAAATAAATTAACTAAAAAATATATTTTCCTTCAGTTAGAGGAACCCTGGGAAAGGACTTGAGTTTCCCAGCCTGGGTCACATTTCCATTCCTAGTTCTGGGGGAATGTCTGTTACCAGGGGCAGAGGAGGCAGTTCTTGCTTCCCTGGTGAGCATTGGGAGGGCTCAGGAAGTAGAAAAACATAATTTGAAGGGGTCAGAAAAGCCAGAGGGGCAGTTTCAAAAGGAGAGTGCTCTCTGACCAATCACAAAAATAACTTAGGAAGTTTTTTAAAAAATATGGATGGTGGAACTGAATAAATTAGAATCCGTAGTGGTGGGACCCAGGCCTGGGGCTGAAGGTGTTGAATATAACAGAAAGTTTGAAGATCAAAACGATATCTTCTGTTGAGTTTGATGATTCAGGAAGCCATGGGGCTCCTCTGAGAAAGCGGTTTCAGCTGGGAAGGGAGGGCAGAGGCACACAACAAGTCTCTCTGCATCCTCGTGTCTCCTCATTCATAACCTCATTTCAGGGCTGTGTCCGACCCTACAAGAAGCAAAGTCAGTCAGTTTAGTTGCTCAGTCATGTCTGATGCTTTGCAACCCATGGACTGCAGCATGCCAGGCTTCCCTGTCCATCACCAACTCCCAAAGCTTGCTCAAATTCATGTCCATTGAGTCTGTGATGCCATCCAACCATCTCATCCTCTATTGTCCTCTTCTCCTCCTTCCTTCAATCTTTCCCAGCATCATGTTCTTTTTCAGTGAGTTCTTCTCATCAGGTGGCCAGAGTATTGGAGCTTCAGCTTCAGCATCAGTCCTTCCAATGAATATTCAGGACTGATTTCCTTTAGGATTGACCTGTTTGATCTCCTTGCAGTCCAAGAGACTCTTAAAAGAGTCTTCTCCAACACCACAGTTCAAAAGCATCAATTCTTGGGTGCTCAGCTTTCTTTATGGTCCAACTCACATCCATACGTAGACGCAGACGCCTCTCACAGGCCGGATGCCTCTCACTGGTGGATGTGAGGTAGGGAGGGTTCCAGCTTCGGCCTCCAGGCCTCCGCCGCTGCTGTGTCTAGTACCACCACCAATACTGCCGCCTCCGTTGGAGCTTCGTATTTCTAAAATGGCACCCCCGGACTAGGACAAGTACGTGGAGATAGTGCGGCTATGCAAATACCTGCCGGAGAAGGACTTGAAGCAGCTTTGTGACTACGTTTGTGACCTCCGCTTGGAAAAGCAGCCAGTATCAACACCAGTAACAAGAGGCACAGTCTCTTCGTTAGCTCAATACATTAGGAAAAGACAAAGGAAACCTATAGAAAAGATGGTTATTCAGGGCCATTCTGCCTTAAAGGATGTCAACCAGGACCTGAGGAAAGAAAGTTTGAAGAGTTTTTAATCCCGTCTGAATTATCTGCCCACTCTTTAAAAAAAATATTTATTTATTTCTTTATGTGGTTGCCTTGGGTCTTAGTTGCAGCATGTGGAATCTAGTTCACTGACCAGGGATAGAACCTGGGCCCCCTGCATTGATTGGGAGCTTGGTAATCTTAGCCACTGGACCACCAGAGAAGTCCCTGCCTATTTTTTTTTTAAACCATCAGTCCTTCCTATGATTAGTTACAATATCCTAGCAACAAGTGGATTTTTTTTAAAGTACAATTCAGATTCATTTCCATCACTAGGCTGAATTAGCAGTGGTTTACTTGTTGATCTTTTGGAGAAAGTTTTCATGTTTGAAAGAGTTTATAATCAAAGCATTATACAAATTTAGGCAATTTCATATTTAAACATGGGAAGGTCCCCTGGAGGAGGGCGTGGCAACCCACTTGTGTGTTCTTGCCTGGAGAATCCCCATGGACAGAGGAGCCTGATGGGCTACAGTCCGTGCAGTCGCAAAGAGTCAGAGACAACTGAGCAACTGACCACAGTACATATTTAAAAA
>NW_020867248.1:0-63042 GCF_003369695.1 Bos indicus x Bos taurus | reverse complement strand
TTTCAGCCATGAAATTAAAAGATGCTTACTCCTGGAAGGAAAGTTATGACCAACCTACATAGCATATTGAAAAAGCAGAGACATTACTTTGCCAACAAAGGTCCATCTAGTCAAGGCTATGGTTTTTCCAGTGGTCATGTATGGATGTGAGAGTTGGACTGTGAAGAAAGCTGAGTGCTGAAGAATTGATGCTTTTGAACTGTGGTGTTGGAGAAGATTCTTGAGAGTCCTTTGGACTGCAAGGAGATCCAACCAGTCCATTCGAAAGGAGATCAGCCCTGGGTGTTGTTTGGAAGGACTGATGCTGAAGCTGAAACTCCACTACTTTGGCCACCTCATGCAAAGAGTTGACTCATTGGAAAAGACGCTGATGCTGTGAGGGATTGGGAGCAGGAGGAGAAGGGGATGACAGAGGATGAGATGGCTGGATGGCATCACTGACTCGATGGACATGAGTTTGAGTGAACTCCGGGAGTTGGTGATGGACTGGGAGGCCTGGTATGCTGCAATTCATGGGGTCACAAAGAGTCAGACACAACTGAGCAACTGAACTGAACTGAACTGACAGAAATCTCATAAATATAGCTAAAAGGATAAAAAGCATATCAAAGAAAAATACATTCTAGAATTTTCAGCTTAATAAAGTACAAAACAAGTAATACTAATCAATATACTATTTATTGATAGGGTGTGTGTGTATATATAGTATTATTATATAATACATATATATGGCTCAGACGGTAAAGAATTCGCCTGCAATGCAGGAGACCTGGGTTGGGAAGATCCTTTGGAGGAGGGCCTGAATACCCACTCGATTATTTCTAACCTGAAGAGTCCCCATTAACAGAGGAGCCTGATGGGCCACCATCCATGGGGTCACAAAGAGTCGGACATGACTGATCGACTAAGCACACACACATACATAATATAAGTGAAGTCGCTCAGTCGTGTCCAACTCTTTGTGACTCCATGGACTATAGCCTACTAGGCCTCCCCTCCATGGGATTCTCCAGGCAAGAGTACTGGAGTGGGGTGCCTTGCCTTCTCCAGATAGGAAAACATAAACATAAAACAAAATCCCACAAAAATGGTTAGCTCTAGGGGTTAAATGAAGATGGAAGTTGCACAGAAGAGGAACACATGTAAGACCTGAAAGTATGCACAATGCTCTATTTCTTTATCTAGTTGAAAGGTATCCAGGCATTGGTTTATTAGTCTATAAACTATACATATGCCCTTTTGTACATTTAACTGTCATCATTAAAAATAAAATTAAACTTTAAGCATAAACTGGTAGTTAAAAAGGTTAAGGAAGTTTCCCAGGTAACTACAAGTAAACATCGCAGCCTGGACTTGAACTCAGATGATCTAATTTCAGCACCCAGGCTTGTAAGGACTGTGTTATTCAGCCTATCATGCCACTAGTCAATACAAGACTCCTCACCTAACCTTGCTGAGTCTCGGCTTTTTCATCTGTAAAATAGAAACTGAATATACGTTTGGGAAGCTCTAAGCATCTGCTTAGCCCATACAAGTGTTCAAAGATAAGTCTACAAAGGAGCAGAAGCGAGGAAGGAAGGATGGGTGGGAAGAGAAAAGAAAGAGGAAAAGTGAGAGAGAAAGAAAGAAACACCAGTGCAGAGGGGCACTCAAGGGAACTTCACATCCAGTTTAGAAAAGGCTCGGAGTGGCCAGTGTAAACTAGAAAGCCTGTTTTCTCTTCAAGGCTGCAGGCCCCCAGAGCATCTGGTCTCATTAAAGGTGCAAAAGTCGAATATCCTATTGAAAATTCTCTTTGGTGTAGGAAATTAAGTTAAATTAAAAACATGACCTTTCTCTCAGACTGGCATAAGTGATCTCATTCTCTGAGCAGGATCGTCTCCATCAGAAAAGCATCAAAACCAGACGTCTCAGGGGGACCTCTACAGCTGAGCCATCAGCCTCCTCGGAGACTCCCATTTATTTGGCTCCATCCAGGCAAAGAGGATCAGGTTCTTCATAAAATCCAAAGGAAGAAGGTGATATCCACCCGGGGAGGAGGGTTTCGGGTCTTCTCTAACATTTCACAGGCCATTGACTCAAAGAGCTGCTAACAGCCTGGACGATTGCTGCCCCCCGCTGCCCCCACCCCATCCTTCCTCTCCTCACTTTGGATACAACCTTGTAGCCAGTGGGGGTTGCTGCAGACAGAATTACTCTCTCTGGCAGAGACTTAAGTTGTGAATTCAATTGTAATCCTATAAAGCCCAGCTGGGAGAGCTCTAGAGACCCAACAGCCTTCTAGGCAGGGACGTTCCCCCCAGGGGCCTGACCTGTCATGCCCCACCTCTCCTTGTTCCCTGGGGTGCCCACCCTGTTGCCAAGCAGGGCCTACTTTTTCCACTGACACCAAGATCCCCCAAGGCAAAGGGACACCCTCAGTCCAGCTTCGCCATCCAACAAACAACAGCAAAGCCCCTCCTCTTTCAACCCCACTCTTGCCCAGGCCTTTCTGGAGGCCCTTCTAGGATCCAGAGAGAACACAAGCGTAAGAGAGCTACAAAGAGCCGAGTAGCGGCACTAACTAGACAGAACCCAGAGCATGGGCAGTCCTGAGAGAAAGTGACTGGCCTTCAGGAACCAAACGCCAAACCAATATTCGGAAACGGAGATAAATAATGTGTGCATAAGCACATACTGTTCTTTACATGCCCAAATAATATGACATAGTTTAACTGCTCAATTCAGAAGATGGTTGTGTGAATTATGATCTAACTATAACATATCACTTAAAATAGTCTGTGTCATAGTAAAAAAAAAAAAAAAAAAAAACTCCAGTATGCAACTCCAGTCTCTGATTTTTCCAATTACATTACTATTATTACTCTTATAATTTGCATATTAATATTAAATGGAACTTCACAATTTACTACAAACTTTTCTCCTATCAAATTTGCTCCCATTTAATCAGCATAATGTTCTTTGGAAGGAATTATGCTAAAGCTGAAACTCCAGTACTTTGGCTACCTCATGCGAAGAGTTGACTCATTGGAAAAGACTGATGCTGGGAGGGATTGGGGGCAGGAGGAAAAGGGAATGACAGAGGATGAGATGGCTAGATGGCATCACCGACTCAATGGACGTGAGTTTCAGTGAACTCCGGGAGTTGGTGACGGACAGGGAAGCCTGGCGTGCTGCGATTCATGGGGTCGCAGAGAGTTGGACTCGACTGAACTGAACTGAATCAGCATAAATATATGAGGTAGATATTATTATCCCCATTTTATAGATGAGGAATTAGATGCTCGGAAAGAGGAAAGGATTTAACCAAGTTAAATACCTAATAGGCTCCCTGGTGGCTCAGATGGTGAAGAATCTTCTTGCAATGCAGGAGACCTGGGTTCAATCCCTGGATCAGGACCCTGGAGAAGGGAATAACTACCCCACTCTAGTATTCTTGCCTGGAGAATTACATGGACAGAGGGGCCTGGTGGGCCACAGTCCATGGGGTCACAAAGAGTCACACATGCCTGAGAGACTAACACACACATACACAGGTCTTATTTAAAGTGGCTTCAGATAGTTTTGAAATGCACTGGAAAAAGCGTTTAATCAGTATTAAGGGCCAAAAAAGATATCTATCACTAATGTGTTGAAAGAACAAAGACATTTACAATTCTAGGGAGACTTTCACTCAAGACCTTTTGCAATCAGGAGTCTACTAAATAATTCTTAAAACTGGGATAGCTATATCTAAAATAAATTAATTAAATAATAGTAATGATGATGATGGTGGTAAAGGGGAGTAGAAATAGAAGGGAACGGAAAATAAAAGGAGAAAAGGAGGAGTAGAACATAATTGTGCTAAAACAACATGTATTTCATAATTTTATAGCAAACATCTAACAACCCCTGAAAATCTACTAAGGATTACATAATGCAGAACCAGAATCACATAGAGCTTATTTATTTTCTTGATGTTTTTCATTGTTTAATCTTCAAAAACTTCAGAGTGAAAGGAAATAAAACCCTCCTTAAATTTCTTACTTAACTTCTGGCTTGTTCCTCTTGGGTTAGTAAGGGGTGTGAATTACCAAGCAGTTGTTTGGAGGAGAGCTAACACACAATAGTATTCATTATTCAAATAGCCAAAGTATGGAAACAGTCTAAATGTCCATAAACAGGTGAATGGATAAAGAATGTGCTGTGTGTGAAATGCGGTGTGACAACATACATACATACACACAATATACACTACACACATAGGCATACAATGGAATGCTATTCGGCTATAAAAAGAAGGAAATCCCACTATTTGCAACAACATGGATGAAACTGGAATACATTATGGGCTGCCCTGGTGGCTGAGTTGGTAAAGAATCTGACTGCAATGGCAGGAGACCTAGGTTTGATCCCTGGGTGGGGAAGATCCCCTGCAGAAGGAAGTGGCAACCTACTCCAGTATACTTGGCCTGGAAAATACCATGGACAGCGGAGCCTCGCGGGCTACAGTCCATGGGGTCGCAAAGAGTCAGACGCAACTTAGTGACTAAACCACCACCATATTAAGTGAAATAAACTAGATGCAGGAAAAAAAAAAAAACAAAACACTGTATGATCCCACTTATATGTGGGATCAAAAAATGTCAAACTCGCAGAAGCAGAGAGTAAAAGGGTAGTTGCCAGAAGTTGGGTGGTGAGTAAATGGGGATATGCAGATAACACCACCCTTATGGCAGAAAGTGAAGAGGAACTAAAAAGCCTCTTGATGAAAGTGAAAGAGGAGAGTGGAAAAGTTGGCTTAAAGCTCAACATTCAGAAAACTAAGATCATGGCATCTGGTCCCATCACTCATGGCCAATAGATGGGGAAACAGTGTCAGACTTAATTTTGGGGGGCTCCAAAATCACTGCAGAGAAGGCAATGGCACCCCACTCCAGTACTTTTGCCTAGAAAATCCCATGGACAGAGGAAGGCTGCAGTCCATGGGGTCAATAGAGTCGGACACGACTGAGCGACTTCACTTTCACTTTCCACTTTCATGCATTGGAGAAGGAAAATGGCAACCCACTCCAGTGTTCTTGCCTGGAGAATCCCAGGGATGGGAAGCCTGGTGGGCTGCCGTCTATGGGGTCCCACAGAGTCGGACACAACTGAAGCGACTTAGCAGCAGCAGCAGCAGCAAAATCACTGCAGATGGTGATTGCAGCTATGAAATTAAAAGACGCTTACTCCTTGGAAGGAAAGTTATGCCCAACCTAGATAGCATATTCAAAAGCAGAGACATTACTTTTCCAACCAAGGTCCGGTTTTTTCAGTGGTCATGCATGGATGTGAGAGTTGGATTATGAAGAAAGCTGAGTGCTGAAGAATTGATGCTTTTGAACTGTGGTGTTGGAGAAGACTCTTGAGAGTCCCTTGGACTGCAAGAAGATCCAACCAGTCCATCTTAAAGGAGATAAATCCTGGGTGTTGTTTGGAAGGACTGATGCTGAAGCTGAAACTCCACTACTTTGGCCACCTCACGCAAAGAGTTGACTCATTGGAAAAGACCCTGATGCTGTGAGAGATTAGGGCAGGAGGAGAAGGGGATGACAGAGGATGAGATGGCTGGATGGCATCACCGACTCGATGGACATGAGTTTGAGTGAACTCCAGGAGTTGGTGATGGACAGGGAGGCCTGGAGTGCTGCAGTTCATGGGGTCACAAAAAGTCGGACACAACTGAGTGACTGAACTGAACTGAACTGAAATGTAGAGATGTGCAAAGTGTGCACATGTTCAGATATAAGATGAATAATCTTGGAGACCTAATGTACAGCATGACTATAGTTATTTCATATTTGAAATATGCTAAGAGAGTAGACTTTAGATGTTCTTACAGCAAAATAAACAAAAAAAAGATAACTAAGTGATGGATATGTTCATTAGCTGGAATGTGATAATCATTTCACAATGTATATATATATCAAATCACCACATTGTACACTTTAAATATATACACTTTTTTTTGCTAGTTATACCTCAGTAAAGCTGGGGGAAAATGCACAATATCTACAAATGCATTTCCATTAATAACAATAATATATAACATATTTATGTGTCCTAATATACAATATTACAATAAAAAATATTATTACTGTTGTTGCAGGATAAAAACATGGAAACAAAAACATGCATTGAAGTATGAGTAGAGAAAATTATACTTTGGGAATGCAATGTGAATTGTGCAATTGTATATGTGTGTAAATAAACTAAGAAGAAGGTATAGTAACAAGAAAAAGGAAAAAATGAGTACTTAATTCTACCAAAGAAGAAAAATATTAAGGCTACTGTACAAAACACTGTTGCACTAACAGGTTTCAAACAGACTCCTAACTTCTGGAGGTCATGGTCAATTCATATCTGTTCAGCCAGCTGTTTCAATGGATCCATCTGCCACCCATGAATGGGTGCAAAAGCCTACAATTGCTGTTAATGAATCTAATGTTCTCTAAGTTTTTCATAAAAGGCTCTTTTAAATAAATGGAACTTGAGTAGCTACACTGTTTTTTAAAAAATAGACCATAGATTGTGCCATATTGCTTTCCCCACCATGCACTGAAACTTAATTAGAGCTGTAGTTATCTGAACTATTTTGGCCTTTAACTTTATAGCACAACATTTAATTCCTATTGGTATAGTAAACCAGTAACTTCAGTATTTGTTAAAACTAAATAAAGTTTATAAGGCTATCAAAATACCTCTTGTTTCTTGTAAATGTTTAGGAAACATTTCTGAAATGTTTCTGAAAGTTAAGGTCTTAAGAGTTAGCAGGCAGCAGTGACCTCACTTTGCACTCTGCTTCCTTCCGAGTGAAGCAAATTCTTCACTCTGTAAGGGATGAGGAGAGGCCCAGGCATCAGACAGGCAAAGAGGAGATGGACCACAGCAAGAAAGACAGGCCGCTTTCACAATCACTCAAGGCCCCTGAAGATGCCATGCTTTGTCTACTAGTGGCCGGGCAGCACCCATTTAAAAAGGCATCTTTAGGGACTTCCCTGGTGATCCAGTGGTTGGGATTTCGCCTTCCAGTACAGGGGTGCGAGTTCTGATCTGTCAGTGAGTCCTATAGGCTATGCCTTCAAAATACATAGAGAGAATACAAGCTCTTCTCATCACCTCCATCACTGTGCTGCCCACCCCAGCTCCAGCTAAATGAGATGAGAAGCTGTTGGGAGACTCTGAGCAGAGAAACGATGACAGGACTTAAGTGTAAAAGGATCTCTGGCTGTACTGACAATGAACTGCAGGAGGTCGATGGCAAAAATGGAACTGGTCAGAAGCCTATTTCAGTAACCCAACTCCTGGATCGCAGAATTTATTGTTGTGTCCCCACTCCCTAAAACAGTACCTGACTAACAATAAGAGTTTAGTGAATTTGTTGAATGGAAGAATAAGTACAGCACCAGTGGATTCTGGAGGGGCTGGATCAAGGTCAGTCTGTCACGACAACAGTCAGATTAGTTGAGCTACTTTCTTGGTGCAGAATATTCAGTAGATGCTCAATAATTGCATGTTTGAATACTTGGGGTAGATGGATGACTACAAGGATAAATTGACTAGCAGGTAGGTGTTAGGAGGTAGGTTAGCCAAGCTGTGAGAAGAGGAAGGAAGTGGACAAAGAGGCCTCAGAGAAAACAATACACCCAAAATCATCACCAGAATACTCCCCAAAAAGAAAAATATAGAGGAGACACCTGCCCTTCAAAATTCCCTACTCTCCAAAACAACTTAATACACTCAGAAGTGTGCTTAAACTTTCAATATTACGTGAAACCAACAAGGTACATTATAAAATATCAGTTTTACTTGTTCTGTGACATTGTGAAAATTACAAATATTTTATTGACCCAAAATGTTTAGATGTTTAATTTTGTTTTAACCCAGTAATAATGATGCCTCACTTAATCTCCACCCTTCTTGGGTTCTGCTAACTACTCAGACTCAGCATTCATGCTCATACCTACACCCCTTCCATCACAGCACTCATGCATTACTTTTATCAGCGTTTCAAGTGTATCAGGTTAGGGTGTGTATGTGTGTGTTTGGTAGTGTAAATATGTAAAAAGGGGATTAAAATGTCTCTTTTGCTCTCCATAAAAATTTTTTCAGTGGCTTATCCAAAAGCCACAGCTAGTTTGCTTTTCTACTGTCTGTGTCTCTTCATTCAGCATCCCTGGTTCAGAATTCCTGGGAGAGACTGAGCAACATCTGCAGTGGCCTGGTATTCAGAGTCACAGCCATGCCCTGTGCAAAGATGATTCAGCACTATGGACAGCAATGTGTATGCTCCTGTCCCTTCCCCTCACTCCCCCCACCACAACAAAAAGATTCTACGTTTGCTCTAACTCTACCCAGAATGTACCCATATTATATCAACTTGTACCCCCCAAATAGCAATAACAACAGGTGAGATTTCTCAAATACCTAATATGTGCCAAGCATCATATGAATCTATTTAGTTACTATATTTAGTCCTTTCAAGAACTTGGTTATAAGTCTTATTATTTCCACTTACTGATGAAGAATCTAAGGTTCAGAAAGCATCAGTAACTTTTCAAGTGTCAACAACAAGTCTCCAGAGCGGGTCCTTGATCCCTTTGCTATAGCCTCTTCACACACACAGTGCCAAAAGAGATGCTTTTGAACTGTGGTGTTGGAGAAGACTCTTGAGAGTCCTTTGGACTGCAAGGAGATCCAACCAGTCAATCCTAAAGAAAATCAGTCCTGAATATTCACTGCAAGGACTGATGCTGAAGTTGAAGCTCCAATACTTTGGCCACCTGATAGGAAGAACCGACTCCTTGAAAGAGACCCTGATGCTGGGAAAGATTGAAGTCCGGAGAAGAAGGGGACAACAGAGGATGAGATGGTTGGATGGCATCACCAACTCAATGGACATTAGTTTGAGTAAACTCCGGGAGCTGGTGATGGACAGGGAGGCCTGGCGTGCTACAGTCCATGGGATCACAAAGAGTTGGACACGACTGAGTGACTGAACTGAACTGAACTTCACACACACACACACACACACACACACACACATGATTTCTTCCTGAGAGTCTGATGAAGCCGAGTTTAGTGGGCTACCAGTTCACTTCCTGATAACAATCAGTGAGAGGAAGGCCCTACCTCGGGAAAGAAATCATGAGAGAAAGTTAGGTGCTGTCCAAGGAGAGCCATCAGTGTGCAAGGGGGAGGGAAGGGGGCTCTGAGACATGTTTTCCCCAGCCGTATCTACAGGTTGCTCACAAGGTCTTCGGGCACATAAACCACAACGAGAGGCACATTCCATTTACAAATGCTTGCATGTTTTCATTTTCATGTCTCTGATGTCTACATTTTTTTCTCAAGCATAGAAGTTTTCTAATCAGTCCCGCATGTCTGTTCTCAACCATGTTTCTGCGAGCCAGCCAGACAAGCTACAAAGTCCTTGGCCACAGAAGCACCTGGCTCCCAAGGATGTGAGCCTTGTTGTCTTCAATCCAGTGAAGGCTCTTTGATCTCCCTGCTTAGACAAGATTGGAGCCAGGCCTTTCTATAGCTTCCACCCAGAGCCGGCACTCTCTCTTCTCCCAGAGTCCTTCAACCCTCACTGATACTAAACTCTCTCCCTCTCCTTCCTCGTCTCCCATCGCTCTGAGCAGCTGTGGATCCCTCTGGGTCCTCCTCTTGCCTCTATGACACATCTCACTGAGATATGCTCCCTTTTATCCAGGAGTGTGCACATGACTGTCTCTCTAACTAGACTGCAAACTTATTTAGGATAAGAACTACCTTTTAGGACTTCCCTGGTTGGCACAGTGAATAAGAATCTGCCTGCCACTGCAGGGGACACGGGTTCAATCCCTGGTCCAGGAATATTCCACCTGCCCAGAGTAAACTAAGCCTGTGTGTCAGGCCTACTGAGCTCTTGAGCCACAACTACTGAAACCCACGAGCCTGCACTCCACAACAAGAGCAGCCACCGCAATGAGAAGACTGCATTGCAACAAGAGTAGCCCCAGCTCTCTGAAACTAGAGAAAGACTCCGTGCAGCAACGACGACCCAGTGCAACCAAAATTAATAAATAAAATTGGTTCAAAAAAGAAAAGAAAGAAGTGCCTCTAGGGAGGCAGCTTTACTCTGGGACTACTTCCACTTTAAGCATTATTCCTTTGACTTTCACTGGATCTATGTTCTTATCAGACCATGGAGCCTAATTGTGACATATAAAACATGGTCCCCACACTCACAACTTTGGATCTCTCACACTGTTTCCTCTTACTTTAGAACACTACTTCTAAAAAATACACACAAATACACACACAGGCACATATGTATATGTATGCATGAGTGTATGCCTGTCTGTGTGTCTGTCTGTCTTTCTGTATAGTGCTTTCTCTGCTACTTAATCACTGACTTCCTAAAGGTAGGAGATGTCTAATTCTTCCCTGAAATTCCAAACTCTAATACTGTTCCAGGTGTGTAGAATATGATTGAGTACATGAAAGGCAGATTTAAAGGCAGGGCATGTGGATAAAATAGCTCATATATGGAGATGGGAATAACTCTCCCACCAGCTCTACCTGGAAAGAGCCTAACAGCTAAGTCTAACCCGTCTGAGTGTGCTGCTCAAGAGCTGGGACACAGGATTGAATCTCCAAGCCCACACCTCCGCTCCCACCACTGCCTACAAAGGGCTTGGACAGAAAACCCCTTTATACCAAACACCACAAACAACTCAGATGCCCACTTTGATCCTTTCTTTGTGCCAGATCCTCTAGCTAGGAATAAGAAAGGTAAGTGGCTTAGTTTATAACTGCTTTTGAAAAATACTGAAGAAAACTGAATTCATGCAGCAGGGGATTAAAATAAAAGGGAGAGTACATTGCTTTTGTTGAATGACCATCGTGTCTGAGGTTATTGTACATATCACCTCATATAAACATCACAAACAACCTGAGAGACAGATCTTATTTTTCCTCCTCTCAGGGAGCTCTGGAAAGACCTGAGCCTTGCTCAGTGGGCCCAACACCTGCTCTGTGGGCATGGCATTTATGCCGCAGACCTCTAACCCTTGTGGGACACAAGGTTGATCACACAAGCATCCCTCTCCACTCACTGTCTGTTTCTACTTCTTCTACAGTTCACTAGAGAAGGCAAGCCAATTTGAGCACATAATACAATATAGTCTAGTAATGTTTCTTTATGATAGAAAACCAGTAAAGATTTCCTGTTGTAATATTAAATGCCACTTAAAGGAATACAGATGCTGAATCTGGGCAGATTAGCTAAATTCTAGTATAAACTCCAACTCTCCGAATTGTATCCCCAAGGCAAAGTAAAATGTCCGGTAGTGGTTACCCCATTCCTCAACAAAAAACAGCTTTCTAAAATGTGATGCATATAAAATATTACATCTCTTAAACTATGTTAGCTTTGGGCGGGTTGCACGTTTTCTATTGAAGTTAATACCACATATTGAGGTGTAGGAACTTAAGACAGGCATCTAACACAGTGGGCCATTTAGGCAAAACAAGAGGTAAAAGCCAGCAGTGTGCTCCACACAATGTGACTTGCGTCTCATGGCTTTTGGGTCTCACTGATTCCTCCTTTGCAGTGTGGAATCCTTCACCTCTGGCCATAGCTCTAGGCAGCTGGGCAGCATATACTGAACAAGTAGATGAAGTTGGTGTGTCCCCTCCAAACCTTCCTCTTTGGGAGGCCCTCCCACTGCCCTCATGACAACACTGTATTCCAGCTTCATGTTTCGATCCTAGACCTAGAAAAGTTATGCTTTTAAGGCTCCAAATTTCCACCTTCCCCCAGATCATTCAGTGTGCTCTCCCATGCTAAGGCATTGCAATTCCAAGAGTCAACTTCTACCGACCTCCCAATGTGTGTGATCTCTATATAAATAGTTGACATTTACTGAAAATTATGATCTGCCTGGTGCTGGGATAAGTTCATTACATGAATGACTTTCATCTCGACTTAATTAGGTATATACATCTGAACCCCCACTTTATAAAAAAAAAGAAACGGAAGCAATTCTAGAAGACAAACTCCTCAAGCATTTTATCTCATCTTGCTCTAACTCCAAGGCCTAGAATAAAACCTGGTGTATAAAAGCTCAAGAAATAAACATTAAGAACAGTGATAGCATCAGCACAACAGAATAAGATTTCTCTACCATCTTCCTCCCAAAGAATACTGATTTAGGTAACCACTTATGGATAAGAGTGCCTTGTAGAAGCCCATGACATGGAGACAAAAGTTCCAGTTCATGGCTGGAGGGAAAAAAATTCCAAAATTGGATGCATCTTAGAGTAAGAGGATCAGTTTCATTTTATCCACATCATCCCTCCGCAGGGTAGCACAGAGCAGTGCCAAGAGATACCTCCTTAGCCTGTGGTTTCTCTCATGAGGTGGGATGTGAGGATGGGAGTGAGCACCCAGTTCCCCAGCTTTGTGGGACACTGACAAAGAGATCCAGTTCTTCCCCACTCCACCCAGAATACTGAGGTGTGCTGCATGATTGGGGAGTGGGAAGTAGCTTGGAGAACAGAAGTCAGGGGTCCTGAAGAGCCTCTAATGGACATGGGCCCGACTAACTAACTGAGCAGTCCACGCCATCAGGAGCCCACCCAAGGGCCACTGGAGATGTCTCACCCACGGATCCTCGCAACTGGTATAGACATCCCCAGCGCTCCACAACCTTGGCTCACCCTGTGTTCAGCGATCTGAGCATGCCCCCGATGGCAGCAAGAGGAAGCCCTGGCAGACAGCTAGTAAGCACATGCAGGAAGCCAGCCCAGATCTGCAGAACTTCGAGAAAGTACACAAATATGAGCAATCAGTACAGGCCTGGGGAAAGCAAAGTGGAGGCTGAGAACACCGAGTGGGGCTTTGCAGGCTTGAGAGAAGATGTGTAATCAAGAATTCCCCCTCCAGGGGGGAACAAGAGGATGTGAGGGCGATCTGATTGAGACATCTCTCACCCCACTGATCGCCAGAGTGGATTCGGCTGATATGGCAGGCTAGGCAGGTGTCCCCTTCCTCTGTCACGGCTCCATATGTGTCCCTCCCAAAGCTGAGTGCTCAGTCAAAGAGGATGACCATCCCGGATAGAGGAGGACCAACCTTCCGTCAAGGGTATACGAGCTCCCCTGCTAGAACCTCCAAACAAGCTCTCAAGAGGGAACAAAACTAAGGAGCAGGAGTATCAGTAGGAAAGAACTGAGAAAGGCCCAGAATTCCTAACATGGATGATATTTGGAGAAACAGAAGGTATTTCTCTCTGAAATTCTGTTAGTAAAAACTGGAAGAGGTGACTGCTTCTTCAAATATAGCAATATAAAACTTCAAGGAAAATGTAAAATCAAAAAAACATGACACCACCAAAGAAACACAATAAATTTCCAGTAACCTATCTCAAAAGGAATCTAAGAGTTGCCAACAAAAAATATATATATATTAAACAAACATTTCAAGGAAGCTCAGTGACTATAAGAAAACACAGAAAGACAATTCAAGAAAGCAGGGAAAAAATTAGCAAAATGAGTTTAGCAAGGAGACAGAAATCATTAACAACAAAACAGAAATTCTGGAACTGAAGAATATGGAATGGAATGAAAAATGTAATAGAGAACATCAATATCATATGTATTAATACCATACTGGATGGACTAAAACAAAGAATCTGTGAGGTAGAAAGCAGATCTTTTTACACTACCCAGTAAGAGGAGAATAAGGAAAACAGAATGAAAAGTTTGAAGAAAGCCTACATAAACTATTAAAAAAAAAAAATCCTGTATTATAGGAGTCCCAGAAGTAGAAGAGAGGGAGAATGGAGCAAAAGCTTATTTAAAGAAATAACGGCTGAAACGTCCCAACATTGGGGAGAAATGTGGACATCCAAGTTCATGAAGTTCATACGTCTCCAAATTAAAATTAAGTTCAACCCTTCTCTAAGATGCATTGTAATGAAACTGTCTAAAATCAAAGACAGTGAATTTAAAAGAAGCAAGAGAAAAAAAAAAAATCCTTACATACACGGGAAGCCTCTACAAGGCTAATCAGAGGAATTCTCATCAAAATCTTGCAGCTTAGGAGAGAGTGGGACAATAGCTAAAATAATTGGTTAATAGATACACAATATAAAAAGACATAAATTGTGACATCAAAACAAAAAAATAGCAGAGATGAAGGAGAGTAACTCGTACAACATGACTGAGCAACTTCACTTTGACTTTTCACTTTCATGCACTGGAGAAGGAAATGGCAACCTACTCCGGTGTTCTTGCCTGGAGAATCCCAGGGACGAGGGAGCCTTGTGGGCTGCCGTCTACGGGGTCGCACAGAGATGGACACGACTGAAGTGACTTAGCAGCAGCAGCAACTCGTACAACTCAATAGCAGAAAAAACAAATACTCTGGTTAAAAACATGGGCAGAATGCCTAAATAAACATTTTTCCAAAGAAGAGGTACAAATGGCCAATAGGTTCATGAAAAGGTGCTCAACATCACTACTCATCAGGGAGAGGCAAATCAAACCACAATTAGATATCACCTTATATCTGTTAGAACAGCTATTATCAAAAAGACAAGAGATAACAAGTGTTAATTAGGATGTGGAGAAAAGGGAACATTCTGCTCTGTTAGTGGAGATGTAACGGAGAAGGCAATGGCACCCCACTCCAGTACTCTTGCCTGGAAAATCCCATGGACGGAGGAGCCTGGTAGGCTGCAGTCCATGGGGTCTCTGAGAGTCGGACACGACTGAATGACTTCACTTTCACTTTTCACTTTCATGCAGTGGAGGAGGAAATGGCAACCCACTCCAGTGTTCTTGCCTGGAGTATCCCAGGGACAGGGGAGCCTGGTGGGCTGCCGTCTGTGGGGTCGCACAGAGTCAGACATGACTGAAGCGACTTAGCAGCCGCAGTGGAGATGTAAATTGGTACAATCACTGTGGAAAACAATATGGGGTTTCCTTGCAAAATTAAAAATAGAGCTGCCATATGATCTATCAATCCCATTTCTGTCTATGTATCTGAAGGAAATGAATTTATTATCTGCAAGAGATATCTGCATACTTTCATGTTCACTGCAGCATTATTCACAATAGTCAAACATGGAAAAAACCAAAGTGATTATCAATGGATGAATGGATAAAGAAAATGTTATTTTACATGTACATATGATAGATCATAAGGCTTCCCTGATGGCTCAGACAGTAAAGAATATACCTGCAATGCAGGAGACCCAGGTTCAATCCCTGGGTCTGGAAAATCCCCTGGAGAAAGGAAGTGCTGCCCAGTTGGAGATCAAACCAGTCAATCCTAAAAGAAAATCAACCCTGAATATTCCCTGGAAGGACTGATGCTGAAGCCTAAGCTCCAATACTTCGCTACCTGATGCGAAGAGCCCCCTCATTAGAAAAGGTCCTGATGCTGGGAAAGATTGAAAGCAAAAGGAAAAGAGGGTGGCAGAGGATGAGATGGTTAGATAATATCACTCATCCAATGGACATGAATTTGAGCAAACTCCAAGAGATAGTGAAGGAGAGGGAGGCCTGGCATGCTGCAGCCCATGGGGTCGCAAAGAATCAGACCCAACTTAGCAACTGAACAACAACAATGTTAGATCACGCAGGCTCAGTCACTTAGTAGTGTCCAACTCTTTGTGACCCCATGTCCACCGGGCTCCTCTGTTCATGGGATTCTTCAGGCAAGAATACTGGATTGCCATTTCCTACCCCAGGGCATCTTCCTGACCCAGGGATCGAATCCATGTCTCCTGTGTCTCCTGCATTAGTGGGTGGATTCTTTACCACTCAGCCACTTGGAAAGCCCACATACATTAGATAAATAGATATAAATGTAAATATGTGCACAGCATTTAGCCATTAAAAAAGGAAATCTTTGAAACCTTTCCATTTGCAACAACATAGATGAAACTTCAGAGCATTATGCTAAGTGAAATAAGAAACTGAACAAAGGAAGAAAAATACTGTATGATCTCACTTATATGTGAAATCTCAAAAAGCTAAACTCATAGAAAGAGTGTAGAAATGTGGTTGCTAGGGGCCCGGGAGTAGGGGAAATGAAGAGATGTTGGTCAAAGGTACAAACTTTAGTTATATGGTAAGTCCTAATGTATAGCATGGTGACTATAGTTAACAATACTCTATTGGATACATGAAAGATGCTGAGGGTAATTTTAAATCTTCTCACCAGACAAAGGCAAAAAGTAATTATGTCAGTTGATGGAGGCATTAACCAATCTTTCTGTAGTAATCATTTGCACAATATATACATGTGTGTACACCTTAAACTTAGAAAATGTTATATGTCAATAAAGCTGGAAAAAAAGAAATTATATGAAAAAAAATAGTAAATGAATGAATGAAGCCAAGGAAAATTGACCTGAGTTTCCAACGTTTACACAGTGTTGAGTCTAAAATGTTCTTTAGAAAGTGGGACTTCTTAACTTTCCTATGAAAGTGAAAATGTTAGTCACTCAGTCATATCCAACTCTTTGTGACCCCATGGACTGTAGACCTCCAGGCCCCTCTGTCCATGAAATTCTCCAGGCAAGAATACTGGAGTGGGTTGCCATTTCCTTCTCCAGGGGATCTTCCTGACCCAGGGACTGAACCTGGGTCTCCCACATTGCAGGTAGACTCTTTACTGACTGAGCCCCCAGGGAAGACCTGTAACTTCCCTATACCTAAAAGGAAATAGTCATTTCAGCTTCACAGAGTGGATGTGAAAATTACAAAGGATAAACTCTGAAATCACTTTCCAAACTAAAAAGGTCTGTGCTACCTTAAGTCAACAACAAAAGCAAAAGAGAGGAGGAAACACATTTTCTAACATTATACACGGTCACTGCTTCCAGGACCACTTGTCAGAGAAGATTCAGCTGTATCTGCCCTTTGCCTACCATAGCCAGCTCACTGAACCTCAAGGCCACTAGCCAAAGCTTGGGCAAAGGATTTCACACCAGGAAATTTCAGGCATGATCTTAATTAACCTCAGGATACTGATATGACTATATTCCAATCTGCAGGAATTAGGAGTCAAATCTGGCCTAGTCCCACCTGTTAGCAAGCTGCCCCACAGCACAGCCAGCTTTCCAATCTCTGCTGAAATAACTACATCTGTGTGATCTGCTTCTGGCTCGAGGCCTACCACTCTACGTGTCCATTTAGCTTCCACTGAGATCGTCATCTAATATTCTAGGAATGTGCATGCTCAGTCACTCAGTTGTGTCCTACTCTTTGCAACCCCATGGACTGTAGCCTGTCAGGGTCCTCTGTCCATGGGATTTTCTAGGCAAGAATACTGGAGTGGGTTGGCAGTTCCCACTCTAGGGGATCTTCTCAACCCAGGGATCAAACCCGCATCTCTTGTATCTCCTACATTGGCAGGCAGATTTTTTTACCACTGCGCCACCTGGGCATTCTAAGAAAGTGGAAGAAAAAAGGAGAAGTGTTAGTCACCGAGTTGGGTCCGACTTTGTGACCTCATGGGCTGAAGTCCACCAGGCTCTTCTGTCCATGGAATTCACCAGGCAAGAATACTGGAGTGGGTAGCTATTCCCTTTTCCAGGGGATCTTCCTGACCAAGGGCTCAAACTCAGGTCTCTTGCATTGCAGGCAGATTCTTTTCCAACTGAGCCATACTAATCATTAAATGTTGAACTATATACCATAAAAAAGATATGGTGGTGGTTTAGTCACTAAGTCGTGTCCACCTCTTCTGACCCCATGGACTGTACCTGCCAGGCTCTTCTGTCCATGGGATTCTCCAGGCAAGAATATTGGAGCAGGTTGCCATTTCCTTCTCCAAGGTATCTTCCCAACCCAGGATTCAAACCCAGGTCTCCTGCCTTGCAGGCAGATTCTTTACTGATTGAGCTAAAAGGGAAGCCCCCACACACCCAAAACAGGTATACTAAACAGATGTGACTTGTTAAGTTAAAGTAAGGTAGGCTGGGTCCCTAATCTGATGTGACTGGAGTCCTTATAAAATGATGTCTACGTGGAGACAGACACACAGGAAAAATGGCATTGATGAGAAAGGCAGACAGTGGAGTTATGTGGCTACAAAGCAAGGAAACCAAAGATTGTCAGCTAGCTACCAGGGGCCAAGAAGAGGCAAGAAGGAATTCTCCTGTACGTTTCACAGGGACCACAGCTCTCCTGACCCATTGACTCCAGGCTTCTAGCCTCCAGAACTGTGAAACATAAACTTCTCTTGTTTTAAGCCACTCAGTTCATGATACTTTGTCACAACAACCCCAGAAAAGGAATACACCTACTATTCAACAATCCAGCAAAAGACCACAATAGCTCCATTCTCACCAAAAGCAGGATTCCCAAACGAAGTTCCAAAGAGGAAATACACCTCATTTATCAAGGAAGCGGTGCTTTGGCAGACTAAACTATGGAATTGTAGCCATGGGACTCAGTTTTTTAAACGAAGGAAACTAGTTAAATAAATTACAATATTGTGGTAAGTAGAGATACATTGCCTGCATAATAGTGGTGATAATCAATACGATGAACTTGATCCCCCCCTGGTTAGGTCATGTTATAGGACATTGTCGTCCTAGAAACAAGGAGAGTATTCCTATTGGCCTGACCCAATCAGGTGAGTCCTTTTAAAGCAAAGCATTTTCTTCAGCTGATCAGAGAAGAAGCCAGAGATTCAAGATATAATAAGGAGTCAATGAACCACTGCTGGCTTGCAGATCAAGGGAGTCCCGTGTCAAAGGAAGACAGGTGGCCTCCAGCTGCTAAGAGCAGTCCCCAGCTAACAAGCAGCAAGGACGTGAGGACCTCAGCCCTACCATCTTGAGGAACTGAATCCTGCTGACAAGAATGAGCTTGGAAGTGATTCTTCCCAAAGCCTCCAGAGGAGAACTTGGCCCAGCTATCATTTTGATTTTGACCTTCTGAGACCTCCACAGAGACACCAACTTCTGATCTACAGTACTGCCAGCTAATCAATGGGTATTGCCTTAAGTTGCTGAGTTTGTGGTAATTTGTCACACGTCCAAAAGCTGCGAATATATAAACTTAAAATATTTCACAGGTGTTTTCATTAAAAGTGCAAGAAAATTGGCAGATGTTGATGATATAATATTTTTTGGAAAAAGAAAACAAGATCCAATATATGACTGTAACTGTTTCATATTCACATAGATGAAAAATTTCATGAAAACACAGCAAAATGGCATCCGAGGAAATATCCGGTGAAAAGACTGAATATTTTAAATTTCCCCCTTATACTTTTCTGATCCAGTTTTTCCACAATGAGGGTTTATTACTCTAATGGGCAAAAATAAAATCAATCATTCATACTTCAATCATTGCCAAGAACAAAGCAACTGGTTTTGTGGGGCTGCTAAAGTGTTTCAGCTGGTTTATCAGTAAGAAGGGAATGACCTCTTAGATAGCATTTTATACTAATATTTATAAATTAAGCTCTGCTCCCTGATGGCTCAGTGGCAAAGATTCCCGCTGCAATGCAGGGGCCATGGGTTCGATCCCTGGGTTGGGAAGATCCCTTGGAGGAGGGCATGGCAACCCATTCCAGTATTCTTGCTTGGAGAATCCCATGGACAGAGGAGCCTGGTGGACTACAGTCCAGGGGGTCAAAAAGAGTCGGACACGACTGAAGTGACTTATACACACACATACACACACACTCATACACGTGGAATGAAAATACAGAGACACAAACACAAGGGGATGCTGGTGCCTCCGACCACTTCAGGCACGACTTCAGGTGACGTGAATGCTGAAGTGTCATCTGCCCCCTTTGGCAGTAGAGCAGAGAGGCTGTGAATGAACTTTGGAAACGCATTGAAATCCTTGCCTCCGCTGCTAATCCTGCTAATGCACTCACAATCTGTTTGACGGGCTTGCCCATCACATCCCCTCCATCAGGGTGAGCAGCCTTCCGAGGTGGCGGTGACAAGGGGATTACTGAGAGGACAGACCAACCCTCCCTCCCCTACATTCTGACTGGCTTTGCAGATAGGCTGCATGCCTCAGAGGGCACCGGACGGAGGTTTGTCTGCAGTGTGGAGCCCTTGGCACAGAGGTACCAGAGGGAGACACTTACCAACCCCAGGGGGATGAGTGTTTTCTGATGGCCGTGTCACTCCTCCCGCCTCATCCTGGAGAAAACAAACAAGGCAAGTGGAAGGGAAACTTCACAGGGCTGAGGTTTCTGGAAGATTCCCTCATAGCACAGCTCCCCTCCCCTTCAGAGATCCTAGGTGCTTTAGGAAACTAGAAAAAGTCGTGGCCTCGTGGGATAGGCATAGCAAACCCCTGCCCCTCCTTCCCTCTGGTTTCCAGGTTCTCGGTGAGTGGTTGACACTCTATAAAAGCTACTTTTATGGCTTCATCTTCATTAAATTAGCAGGATTGCTTTATTTGCCTTCTGAATTTTCAGAGGTTTCTTTTTAAATAGACTGGAAATAATAGGGACAGTCTTCATGCTAGCAGATTATGCTTATCTGAAAAAACACTCTAGGATTTGTCCCCAAGCAAGGGTGCTGTTCCCTTTTCTGGAAAGTCCCTCTAGCCAGCCCCATCTCTCTGGCTAGAGCCAGGGTCCAGCAGCCATGGACAGTGTCTTCCACTCCAGTTGACACTCAAGGTTCTCATTCACAGCCGAAATGAGCAGAAGACTTTTCCCAGAAACACAGTTAACCACTTATCTTCTTTTCCCCAGTTCCTATGAAGTTTTCCTCAGTCTGTATTTGGGCCAAAACTGTTGTCTGCTTCCAGCTTAGCTAGGAACCTCTTCTTGGGCTCTGGTGCCCCAGAAAATACAGGAGATGCTGAGACCAGAACAACTGGCCTGTGTCCTCAAGGAAGCTGCCATCAATAAGTAAACAGACATTCATAATGCCGTGTTAGAAATGTTAGGACTGAGGTTTCCATGGCTGCACGTGGGATAGACCCCCAGACCAAACAGTGAAGGTACGGAGTCTAGCCTGGGTGACCTAAGTTCCTCTGCCTGCTGTCTTCAGCTTTACTTCAGCCACACTGGTCATTGGTGCCTCAACTACAAGGTGAACCTCTGAAGGGCTGTGAAATGTTGTCATATCCCATCGTGGTAGCATCAGAGACCCCTTTGGAGCCTCCACACTCCCTCTACCATCAGCCCTTGACAAGTCCAGCTTAGGTGCTCCACCATTACTCAGGCTCATGGCTTATACTCTAGCTGGTAAAGTGGACAGGGATGCGTAGGAACCTAGTGAAATGGACAGAAATGCACAGGAACTTCTTACACCCACACTGCCCTCTGAAGCAACCTTCACCCTCTTTCTGATTAAAGAGAGGTGGGAGAACCCTGGTGCAAGCAGGGGTCAGCCACGCACACCTGCTCCCCCTCCCCCAAAAGGGGTTCCAGCCTGAATAAGACCCCTTGGCAGGTCATCTGTGAAACAGAAAGAGGGTCTCTGCCTTGTGCCTGGAGGTCAAGGCTAGGACCCCAGCCTTCCTCTTTCCTGGGCCTGCACTCAGCACACCTTGAGAGGCCCAAAGCTTTCTGAGCCCACAAATCTTAGCTGCTCTCTCCCTCTCCAGGAGGGGTTAAAACCCAGAATTCTGTCCTTCTAGGCAAGAGGGATGGGCATCTTTGAGGAGACTTCAGTGAATCTCAGTCCCAGGGAGCCAGGAGGGGGCCCTAAGGGTGCAGGGACTTGACAGTCTGAAGAATCTGGGTGTGAAGGCTGGTTCTACGACATATATTGTCACCTCATGCAACTGTATACTTCTGAGCCTATTTCCTCATCTTAAAAATAATAATAATAACATCTCTGAATGTCCGTTTCCTGGGACAGTGTTTTCTATTTGGTAAGGTCTCAAGCGATGGTAGCTCCTCCTTCTAAGTCTGTATTCTAAACATCAGCTCTCACTAAGGAATGAGGGCTTCCTTGGTGGCTCAAATGGTAAAGAATCCACCTGCAAAGTGGGAGACCAAGGTTCCATCCCTGGGTTGGGAAGATTTCCTGGAGGAGGGCATGGCAACCCACTCCAGTATTCTTGGGCTTCCCTGGTGGCTCAGATGGTAAAGAATCTGCCTGCAAGTGACGGTAGCTCCTCCCTCTAGGTCTGTATTCTAAACATCAGCTCTCAGTAAGGAATGAAGGGTTTTCATGAGAAAGTGAAGGACTCTAGGCCCCTGGGGAGAAGGGAAGGGAAGCAGGTGAGGGTCTGTTTGTTTTCAAAGGCAGGGAAGCTCTCACAGGTGTCCCTGAAATCACCCTGCCAAGAGGAATATTTTCAAGACAGTTTCTTTGCACACCCTAGAGGCATGCCTTCTGGGCCGAGGGAAAGACATCCCAAGAGCCATGTGAAACACAAAGTCAGCTGTGCACCCAACTTCCTGGCTGTGCATTTACACGGGGATTTTCTGGACACCTCAAAGAACCTGCTGTTTGACAAGCTGGCTGAGGACGATCACCCCACTGGGGAAAAGAGGGAAACTAACAAGCTGGAAGGGCAGGAGGTTTTCACCTGGCTTCCTCAGGAGCTACACTGACCCTCACTCCCCATGCCCTCCTGGTCCATATCTATTGTACTCCTCATAGTGATCTACATAACAAGGAAGCAAAACCAATATTAGACACATAAAGAAAACTCTAAACATTGCTTTGCATCTGCCAGTCAAAAATATGCTTTGCAGCCAACCATGAAATGACCTAACAGCCACAACTAAAGTCCATGTAATGCCTAGCTTTGGCTCACTCCCTAATTTCAGACTCTGAAATATTTATCTGAATACAAGAAAGGGCTTTCCAGTGGTAAAGATGTGCCTGCCAAGGCAGTAGATACAAGAGATGTGGGTTTGGTCCCTGGGTCTCATTGACAGGTAAGGAAACTGAGGCTATAGGATGCTACAAAATTTGACTCAGGTGCTTCCCAGGTGGCAGTAGTGATAAAAGAAACCCTCCTGCCAGTGCAGGAGACATAAAAGACTCAAATTCGATCCCTGGATTGGGAAGATACCCTGGAGGAGGGCGTGGAAACCCACTCCAGCATTCTTGCCTAGAGAATCCCACCGATAGAGGAGCCTGGCATGCTACAGTCCATGGGATTGCAAAGAGTTGTACACAACTAAAGTGACTTAGCAGGCATGCATGCACAATGCAGCAAAGTTCAGCAATAAACTTGTGCTGAGACAAAGGTCTCCAGCTTCCTAGTTTGTTTTTTTTAATCCCAGTTATCTCCTTAAATCAGCCCAGACTTACTGAAATAAAAGTTAGGTTGTAATCACATATATCTTGGAAAAAGCACGGACTGTTGATCTAATTTAGTATAACGTCCACACTTACCCTATTCTTTGGAACAAGTCATAGACCTTAATCAATAAATAATATTAACTGAAGAGAAGTTTTCACTTTAATAACTATTTATCTCCCTGACCAAGGCAACAATAAGAAATCTATAAGGCACAATTTTGGAAGAGAAAAAAAAAATCCTATCCCTTTAGGAAATACTTTGACAGTGAAGGAAACTAACCTAATACTTTAGAAAAAATTGGATAGATTTCTGCAATTCCATTGCCAAAAATTTAATGAGGCTTAAAATTCTATGATCAAATTTATGTTGAAAATTATAATCTGAATACCAGACGAGTGAGTAGGGCAAAAAAGAAATCCACACTCCCAGCCACTATATACATCAGATTTTTTTTTCTTTTCATAAAACAATATAATAAGAAACTTATTGGTCAAAACTCAAGAGGTTACAACTAATCCTAAAATACCAATTGTTCTTTTTCATCCACAGGGGCCCTACTTACCAACTTTTGAGAGTAGATAACAGTTTTATAACTTTATAATAAAATAAAAAGCATTTTATGTCAAAACACAGGTGATAATTTTGCATTAGGAAATTTAAAACACCACAATATATTAGAGTGGTAACCCAGGACCATCTTAGAACAATAACTGAAGAGGCAATCCCAGAAAGTAGAAATTGGAGAAGAAACCTGTCAAATAGTGTATATGTGTATATGTCATATGGTGTATACAGTAAGGCCAGTACTGGTTCACTTACTCAGAAAGATATCCAAAAAGCCACCAATTAGCAGGCAACAAAGACTGAGTGGGGAGCCTGGATTTCTGTCTTTGGCTGTAAAAAGATGCTCTTCCCTGGCCTACCCGGGGTATCAGAGAAGACGGAGAGGGAAGCCAAACTTACAGTATCACCCAGAGGTAAGCAGGACTTCCATCGACCTCCAGCAGAAGCAAGGAAAAGGGACTGTACCTCTCTCCCCTGGCCGAGGAGGTGTCAGTAGAGGACTAGCCAGGAGCCTAAAATCCCACCTCCACCAAGTAGTATGGGTTTCCCAGGTGACACTAGGGATAAAGAATCCATCCGCAATGCAGGAGATGCCAGAGATGTGGGTTTGATCCCTGTGTTTGGAAGATCCCTTGGAGGAGGAAATGGCAACACACTCCAGTATTCTTGCCTGAAAAATTCCATGAACACAGGAGCCTGGTGGGCTACAGTCCATGACGTCACCAAGAGTTGGACACGACTGAGCATGCATGCCCAGAGAGAGCACCGCGTAGTGAGGAGGCACCCCTGTCTTCCCAGGGTGCCAAGGGTCACCAAATGGGGAGCCTAGACCTTCGCCCCCGTGTGGTGGCAGCAAAGCTGTTCCTCCTTCTTCCCCCAGCAGCACACCAAGACCGAGGAGACTTGCTAAAGACAGATTTAAGTAAGATGTACAGCCTCATAACATAATACCAAAAATGTCAAGGGTAAAATTGGAAATTACATGTCAGACCAAGAACCAGGAAAAACCTTCACTTGAAAGAGAAAAGATAATCAACAGACATCAGCATCAAGATGACACAGATGTTCGAATGAAGCAGGAATTTTAAAGCAGCCGTCATAAAAATACTTCAACACTTAACTGTGAACTCCTGAAGCAGCTGGACGTCTCAACAAAGAAACAGAATATATGAAGAAAACCCATTTGGAAATTTCAGAATTTTTAAAAATACAATCATTGAAAGTTTTAAAAACTTCGACAGCTGAATGGAGGGGACAACAGGAAAAAATCAGTGAAGTGGAAGAGAGAGTAGGAATTACCCAAGCTGATCAGCAGCGAGAAAACAGGCTGAAAAAAGTGAACAGAGCCACAAAAACCTGTAGGACCATAACAAAAGATGTAATATTTGTGTCACTGGAATCCAAGAAACAGAGAAAGAGATCAGCACTGAAAAAAGTACTTGGAGAAATTATGGCTGAACATTTTTCAAATATGGAAAAGAAAGACAAGCTGAAATTTTTTCAAATATGGAAAAAGACATACATGGATTTAAAAATTTGGGCAAAACTCTGAATGAACAAACCCAAAGAAATCCATACCAGGAACCATCATAACTTCATAACCAACCAAACTTCAGACAGTTGAAGATTTAAAGACAAAATATCTCAAAAGCAGCAAGAGAAATGACACCTTACAAAAAGAGCAAAAACCAAATGACAGCAAATCTTTCATAAGACCCATGGAAGCCAGAAGGTTGTAGCATAACATTTTTCAAGTGCTGAAAAGAAAGAGCTTTTAACCCAGAATTCTGTACCTTGTGAAATTATTTTTCATAAATGAAAGAGAAATAAATTCTCAGATACAGGAATGGTAAGAGGATTTTCTACCATCAGGTCTACCCTAAAATAGCATGGAAATGATTTTTAAAAAGGAATCTTGGAACATCAGGAAGAAAGAACAATGGTAAAAGCAAAAATGTGCTTACACACAGTAGACCCTCCCTCTCTTCTCAAGTTGTCGAAATTATGCCTGATGGTTGAAGCAAAAAGTATAGCATTGTCTGATTTGCATCTCCATGTGTGTAGAAGAGACATTTAAGACTACTGTGACATAAACAAGGAGCTTTAAAGGCGGGACCTTCATTCAGGCTACTGTAACAGAATATCATAGACTTGCTGGCTTAAACAGATGTTTAATTCTCACAGTTCTGGAATCTGGATCCAGTGTCTGATGATGGTCATCTTCCTGGTTTGTAGACAGCCATCTTGTCTTCTCACTGTGTCTTCACATGGTGGAGAGCAGAGAGAGGAAGGAAGCTAACTCTCCCATGACTCTTCTTGAAAGGGCACCAATACCATTTGTGAGGGCTCCATCCTCATGACCCAGTTACCTCCTAAAGGCCCCATTTCCTAAGACCATCACTTTAGGGGTTAGGATTTCAGCTCAGGGATTTTGGCCGGACACATTCAGTCCATAACAGGGGATAATGTTTCTATATTCACTCAAACTGGTAAATGATGACACCAGTAAATCTCTGTGGTGATGATATAAATCTATACTGTGAATGTGCTGGTGGTTACAGGAATCTTCCCAGTACTACTGCTATGTTTGTGAAAAAACTACCATAAGAATATACACACATGGTAGACCAATACTGATTTTTCTGATTATGATATTGTATTATCAATATATAAGATGTAATCATTGAGAGAAAATGGGTGAAGGATACATGAAACCTCTCTGTACTATCTCTGAAACAACCTGTATACCCATAATTATTTCAAAATAAAGTTTTTTCAATGGGAAATGGTTCTAGATAAAAAGATGCTAAAGACATATGCAGTGACAATCTACTTAGATTGGATTACAATTTTTTTAAAATCCAAAAGGTTAGGGAGTTTGGGGAAATTTTAATATAGACAGTGTATTTGATGGTATTAGATAAAATTTTTGTTAGTTTTCTTCAGTGTGATAGTAATGTTGTGATTATATAAAGTCTTTGTTCCTAAAAGATGTGCTTTGAAGTATTTAGGCTTGAAATATATTGGAGTCAACTTTTAAATGGTTCAGGGAGAAAGATAGTGAGAGAGAAACAAATACAATAAAACATAGAGTCCATTGTTGACTCTTTGAGGAAGACATGAGGGTGTTCCTTGTACCATTTTTTTTCAATTATTTGGTGTTTGTGTAGATTTTCAATTTTTAAAAGTTGGAGGGATGGATTGATGGATAGATACGTGAAAAAGCAAATATGCTCAAATGTTAATTGTGAAATTTAGGTGGTGGGTAATTGGGTGTTCATTATAAACTTATTTCAATTATTCTTTATGCCTGGTACTGTTTAAATTAAAATATTGGGAGGTAGACAGCTGAAGGAACATATTGAAACCCAATGCCCTTCCTAGCACTCCTAATCCTTCCAGACCCAGTTAAACCCATACTTACAATAATTAAAACATCATTTGCCTTGGGCCAAAGCTTGCCTGGTTTCTCACTGAAGAAATCCTCATAACGCCTCACACTTCCCATAATGGTAAAGTCCCAGGCACTGCCATTGTCCACACCACCACACTGAGAAGTCTCCAAAGAGTATTACTGATTGTCAAGGAGAGACAAACCTGAACAAAGCCAGGCTGGGCTTATGGATAATCCAGTTCTCCCAGAAATTACAAAGCTATGGTTTTTCCAGTAGTCATGTATGGATGTGAGAGTTGGACTACAAAGAAAGCTGAGCACCAAAGAATTGATCCTTTTGAACTGTGGTGTTGGAGAAGACTCTTGAGAGTCCCTTGGACTGCAAGGAGATCCAACCAGTCCATCCTAAAGGAGATCAGTCCTGAACATTCATTGGAAGGACTGATGCTGAAGCTGAAACTTTAGTCAACTGATGCGAAGAACTGACTCATTGGAAAAGACCCTGATGCTGGGAAAGATTGAAGGCAGTAGGCGAAGGGGACGACTGAGGATGAGATGGTTGGAGGGCATCACTGACTCAATGGACATGAGTTTAAGTAAACTCCGAGAGTTGGTGATAGACAGGGAGGCCTAGCATATTGCAGTCCATGGTGTTGCAAAGAGTCGGACATGACTGAGCAACTGAACTGAACTGAACCCAAAATTTAAAGGAGTTAATGCCCCTTATGTGAACAGCTGAGGCCTAGGAGTAGTGAGAAATGTGGTGGTGCTGAGCAAAATGAATTTTGAGTCATTTATATATGTTGAAAATATTTGGGGTATATTTATTTTTAGGGAAAAAATATATATATATTAAAACTACAATAAGAAAACAATTCTACCATCATGGTAGGAGTTTGTAACACATTAAGTATCAAAGTTAGGAATTAATCAACAAGGAAATTGAAAAATTAAAAAAGAATACAGAAGATATGAACCTTATCATTTAAAAAAATGGATTTTATGATGCATAGATCGCTATAACAGTTGGTAAGAACTGTTTTTTTGTTGTTGTTGTTGTTGTTGTTTTTATTCTAGGAAGGATTTTGCTTTCTTCCTATCTTCCTTCCTTCCTGCTTTTTTCCCTCTCACTCTCTTTTTCTCCCTCCCTTCCTCCCTCCTCTTCCTTCTTTTGACAGGAACCCTTTAAGCCATCCAACCTGTCTTTGAGTATCTGGTCAAGTATTTCAATATCAGTCGATCTCTCCCATAACAAGACCATGGAGACTGTTCCTGACGGCCATGGCACCACATCTGCTCTGGTTCTTGGCTTACTGCAGACCTACAGGAGGAGCTACATATGCTGTGAGATACTGAAAACATTCTGAACTCTGCACAAAGACACTCAGTTCCAACCCAAGTCAGTAAGAAGTGAACCAATCTCCCAAGTACATCTCATTATTTAAGACAAGGCCCATATTCTCTGGAAGCTCATTTTCCTTCACTGGTTCTTGGAGTGGCAAAGATCTAGCCATTCCTACCCCATCTCCTCTAGTTTTCTTTCACATCTCCTGTAAAGTTTCTCATCTCGTGCCACCATCTACTTATAGGCTCCAAGTGGTACCCACTCCTGCGAATGACAAAAAGCAATCCATCCTTGCACTTGTCATGACAAAACTCCTTATCTTATCTCCCTAGCAGAAGAGTTCAATCAAACCAAACATTAAAAATAAATTAATTATACTTTATCCCTCCCCAGAGATGGCTGAGCTACTAAGAGCCAGCGAAGTGTCTAGAAAGGAAAAACAAAACTCTCAACTGATTTATCCGATCTTTCATCCATCTCAAACTATCCCACTTTTATGTCCTTTTATATTCTTATTGCTGGAGCTGGAACCAGCACTGGTCAGGAAAAATGGCTGAGAATGGAAGCACAGATGAATGGATGAAGAAGATGTAGCATATATATGTAATACAACAGACTACTACCCAACCATTACAAAAAGAATGAAATTATACCATTTGCAGCAATAAATGCAACTACAGATTATCATGCTAAGTGAAGTAAGTGAGAAAGACAAATACCATGTGATATCACGTATATGTGAAACCTAAAATATGACACAAATGTGAAATGGAAACAGACTCAGGGACATAAAGAGCAAACTTGAGGTTGCCAAGGGGGAAGGGGTTGGAGGAAGGATGGAGTGGGAGGTTGGGTTAACAGAGGGGATAAACAACAAGGTCCCATTGTATAGCACAGGGAACTATATTCAGTATCCAATGATAAACTGTAATAAAAGAATATTAAAATGATATGATTTTAATATTAATAGTATATATACATATAACTGAATCACTTTGCTATACAGCAGAACTTAACACACATTGTAAATCAACTATACTTCAAATAAAACAATGTTCAAAAAAATGGCAGCAGATGGCCAGGGCTTGGATGGCTGGGTGACAGAAACATTCCTACAAATGTTTTCATATAATACTATTGTGTGACTAGCTTTTCTGTAGGCTAGGACACTCCAACACAAATCAAAGGAAGCACAGATCCAAAGAAGACTATAGTGGGAGGTGTTTGCAGTGTGAAATATCCCTACTCTTATTAAGTGACACCTGTCACATACATAGGCCCCTGACCCACACCTCAGCCTGCCCCAGGGTAATTTTTTTTCTTCCCTAAGCATATTCCTCAAAGGAGTGGTGAGTAAGGCACTTACATTTTGTCTCCCGACTTCCTCTCTCAACCAAAGATAACCATAATCTGTGAACTGATTAATCTATTTGTCTCCATGGAGTTAGAAAAAAAAGAAAGAAAAAAAGCTTCTTTCAAAGTTTTCCGGAAGGCTTCAAGATCACCAGTCCATATGCTGGCAGCCTAATCTCAGGCTTCCAACTTCCAGAACTGTAAGAAATAAAATTCTGTTGTTTATTTAAAAACAAAACAATACTCCAAATCAGATACTCTTCCTCCAACCCATTTCATGAATGGGCTATGATAAAGTGGGCTATGATAAATCCCTGGGCTATGATAAAGTGAAGACAAAGAGTCACCCAGGAATATGGCAGTTTGATAGGCAGGCTACTTTAGCACCCTGCGAAGCATTATTATTCCTAATAATACTTTTACATGGTGCTTCGTAAATGCCCAAGTTGTGCTCCATAATACCAGGGTCCAGGTTTTGGTTCAAGCAGTGAATAAATGACTGAGAAAACATGTATGACTTTGCCCTCTACATTAACCGAATGAGGTAGGTGGAAAGAGTATTATCCCCATCGCGAGCCTCAGAGAAGTGTAGGGACGTTGCAGGTAAAGCTAGAACTGCATTTTCAGGCCACAAAGGAAGCACAGATTCTAAGTCATCCTGACATGATATAATAGCCACTGACATGAGGTTTGATCTCCATGAGATCGTAATCTCATGTCCCTAGTGAATTTTTCACCTGAAATCTATGCAAACTGGGCCCGACCACCAGTTTGGTCCTAGAAGTAGCCCCCAAAGCTGGGCTGAACGCACAGGGTGGGTGACCAGGTCTGTGACCCTAAGAGTTCCGCCGGGGTGGGGGTTCCCAGACCTCTGCCTCAGAGACCTGCCCTAAAAGGCTAGGGATGCAGTGGACTCGCTCATCTAGGGCGGGGCCCAGCCGCACCACCCCAGCCGGCTGGAATCCCAGGGACTTGCTTCGGACCTCGGCTGCGTTGGACTCGAGAGACGCCAAAGGAACTCCAAAAGTCTCCAGCCAGCGTTAAACCAGAAATGCCCTCTTCCTCTTCCTCGTCGGCATCTCTAGTGCTCACATGTGCCACTGGCTGGATATGTCCGCCGGGCCACTGTTACCCGGAGTTTGTGACCCCTGAAAGTGTGGCACGTAACTCAGCAGCCGCCTGACACTGCGCGGGGACGCGGCGCTCCCGCGCCCCAGAGCTCTGGGCGCTGAGTTCCAGCTGCGCCTGCGCGCCGGGCCTGCGTAGTGGGCGGAGAGGCGGGTGGGTAGGGACCTGGCCAGGTGGGCGGGGGCGACAGTTGGCTCCCTGAAACCCTGGTGCAGGACGACTGTTCTAAACCACCCGGATCCCAAAGGCAGAGGCTTCCGGGCATCCTCCTTCACTGAGGGCAGCTGCGCATCCTTCGAGTCTGCAGAGTCTGTCGCTGGGGGACCAACCCATTCTTGGCGCCTTTACGGGCAGGATTTGAGGGGCGGGACCGGGAAGTGTGGAAGCATAGTGTCACTGCTCCAGGCGTGGCCCCTCTGTGACGCCATGGAAGGACGTAAATGAGATACCGTTGCAGGCGTCGCGGAGCCCTTACGCTCCTGCCGGAGGCCTGTGTGACAACACTGTGGCAGCGGGAGGATGCCCTGACGTCACAGCGTCATAGTGCTCTGGGAGGTGGGGTGGGACGCCTCTGAGCCTGTTCTCAGGATGCCGAGGCTTCAGGGGACGGGGTGGGGATGATATCACAGTTCCCTTGTTCTCGGAGATGAGGTGCCATCAAGGAGCCCTGCACCATCCCACTGCCTTTCTCCATCCCACCAGGACCCTATGCTAGTCCTGAATCCGGAGACAAGGAGGTCAGCAGGTACAAGGCCCTTCGTGCGCCCCAAACCCCCTAGCTACATTCCGGAAGGAGGAGGTGGAACCTGAACCCGTCCTCTGCGAAGAAGCCCCTGAGGACTGTTCTTTTCCCCAGGGCGCTCCTGATTCTCTTCCCAGAACAGCGCTAGGGGAGCGCCAGGCTGCACCAAGGGTCTCTTGTGCCTACTCTCCGCCCAGCAGAGAAGTCCAGCCGGGTAGTTTCTCCAGCCCTGAGCTAAAGAAGACCTGCGGGCCTAGCAGCTTTGGGAAGGGTTCCAGCCGAACTCTACGGGCCCAAGCCACGCTAGGCACGTGAGGCCAAAGGAAGCTTACTTCATGTCTGAAAGTGGAGGTGGGGTGGAGGGGAGAGTGAGGGCGGGGTGGAATCTTCCAGAGCTGTGGCGGGAAAAAATTAGCCACCTGCAGAATGGACAGGCAATAAAACCCACCCAGCATTTCTAACCGGCTGGTTGCTTTTCTACGACCTACAGAGTATGGTCAGGAAATTGTAGCCTGTGTGGGATCTGGTGGCCCCGGAACTAGGCTTGCCCTTCTCTTTGCAGTTGCTGTTACTGATCAATCTATGAAACCCCTGCCATGAGGACAGACTGCAGGCAAGGTGCACTGAGAAGTGGCTTCTGGTTCCACCAGGATGATAGAGGCATTAGGAACAGGTTGGAGGTCTCTGGGCAGCACTCTGCCCCCCTCCCACCTCATCCCCCAAAACTTTGCGCTTAGGGATTCTTTTTTGCCAAGGATGCACATTTCATACTGACTGTTTCTCCGAGGCCAGGGCCTATGGATGGAGGGCAGAGGCAGGGATTCAGGGTACCAAAGCTGGTTGGGCCAGAAACAAAAATCTTCCCTGGCAATCCCCCACCCCCCACCTTCAAGTCTTTGTGAAGTCCTTGAGTTTCTGCAGAGGTTCTATGTATCCTGGGGAGGTTGGAAGTGGTTCAATGTGAGGGACAGGAGGGCAGCAGCAGTAGTCAATCCTTGAGAAAGATGAGTGAGTGAATGTTAGTAGCTCAGTAGTGTCGGACTCTTAGCGACCACATGGACTGTAGCCCACGGCTCCTCTGTCCATGGGATTCTCCAGGCAAGAATACTAAAGTGGGTTGCTATTCCCTCCTCCATGAGAAAGATGGAACTGCCCAAGAGACTAAAGGGACTGAATGAGGCTCTCTCAGGTCCTCAGAGGTCCTCAAATTTCTGGGTAGTGCGTATGTGTGCGCGCCCACGCCCATGCACTGTCCTCACCTTGGAACAACCACTTCAAAGGTCTGGTAAGGAAGGGACAAGGCTTCTGCCCTAGGCGCTGCCAGGCACCACCCATACCATAGCCTGCGCTGCCTGGGCCCGAGCCAGCCATCGAAGCCCAAAACCCACTGATTAGCCCTCGCTCCGGATGCCTAGAGGTCACAGTTCTCTGGGATATGGGCTCCATCCTTTCCTGTTGCTAGTCCTTTTGGACCCAAGGGATTTTGGTCCTGGGATCTTGCTCTACTAGCGGATATCTCATAGGCCGGTCCAGAACCGGCAGTGCTCTGTCCCCCTCGTTTCCATGGGGCCCTGGGACGCGCGTCAAGAAGGTTTTAAGGGCAAGACCAGATGCCGACAGGGCCAGCAGTGGAGGGTTCCTCAGGGCTTCGAGCAGGACGGAGCGAAGTGCCCCCATTCCTGGGCCGCCCCTCCAGGCCTGTCCAGCAGGGGGCAGCGTGGCTCCGAATGCCGACAGCTGGGTTGGTCAGCGCGGTCCCGGCCAAGGCCGCGGTGATAACTTGGGTTCTCGAATCGCGGAGATCCAGCCAGCGGAAGGCGGAGTGGGGAAGGGGGGGCGTTCCAGCGGAGATGGGGATGGCACAGTGAAAGGCTAGAGAACATTTTAACTCCTGCAGCCCCGGGCCCACTTTCTCAGACCGAAAGGCCCGGCCTGAGGCTGGGATTGGGGATGGGGGGCAGTCCCAGTTGCCGGGAAGCTCGGCACAGCTGTGCCCGCGGCCGTTGAGCGCCAGGCGCGGAAGGCCGAGAGCCTGCGCTCGAGCCGGCTGGGAAGGGCTGGGGGCGCCACCGTCAGTGCCCGCCGCGCGGTCGGGCTGCAGGAGCTGGGGCAGCCCCACCCCGCCCCAAGCTGGAGAGCCCCCCGGCGGCCTGGCCTCTAATTGTGAGAAAACTAGGCGCCCCAGGGAGCGTTCCACTTGTGGAGGACGTACTCGGATTTCTCCTCCTCGACTCTCTGGGCCTCCCAGGGCGCCCGCCCCCGCCATTCCTGACAAGGCTTTAAAACTGCAGGGAAATCTTTGCGGGCACGGAGCCGGGATCCAGGCTGGGGACAAGCCCCAGCCGGAGAATCGTGTCGGGGGGATCCTAACGGAGGGAGGGACGCAGGTTTGGGGACTTAGGAGAGGCAGCGGTGATAACTTATTTGCAGCGGCTATTGGGCCCCCTGGGAGGGTACCGGTTGGAGATTGACCGTGAGGGGAGGGCGCTTTCTTCCCTCCCCAGGGCAGCAGCAGGAGGCCCTGGAAGGAGGCTTTTGTTTGGGGGCTGGGGGGCGGGGTAACTTTCTTTTCCCTTAGTTGAATTTGAAGCGACCCGGCTCCTGGAGTTGTTGTAAGAAAAGTTCGAAGTTTTGGCCGCAGACTCGGCTTCTTTGGAGCCCTTTGGAGATGCGGAGTAGGGAGACGACACTGAGGCCTCAAGACCAAAGTGGGGGAGAAAAGTAAATTAAGTTATCCGAGGTTGACCACCACCGGGAGAGAGGAGGGCGTCTCCGTGCATCCCAAGCTGACCCCAATCAGGGGAAGGTTGATGAATTGGGACAGGTCGGCGTGGGGAGCGAAACCCCGGCTCCTCTCAAAAAAAGGAGCCGCCCAGTTTGCTGCGTTTGGGGAGAAAACACAGGAATTTGGGGGAGGGAAATTACCCACCCTGCAATGCCTGTAAAATAACCGTTTATTTAATATTTTTAAAAACTCCAGTGATAAATGTCCGTTACCGATGGTCAGCATAAAGTGCCAATCGCAATACACCGCCCTGCTGCTAGCCTTCAGCCCCTCGCGGCGAAGGGGCAGCGGAGCAGGGAAGCCAGAGGCCGGGCCCCCTTTAGCCGCAGGGCCCGAGGCTCCCCGCCCCACTGTCCGGGTCCGGGAGCCCACCGCCCGCAGCGCGGCAGGAGCCGGGAGGGGCGCTCCTCGGCCCCGCGCTCCCTGGGCCGGAGGCTGAAGCAGATACTGGGATTACACTTTTGCAGGCTCCCGGGGGTGGGGATGGGGGCGGGAGGAGGGGTGGGAAGCTGCGAGAGCACAAATCTCCTTTTTCTCTCCCCTCTCTCTCCGCAGTCAGAGTTACAAGCTTATATGGTCAAAGAAAAAAAAATAATAAAGAAAACGTATAAAATAACAATAGAAAAAGTAATACTTCTGGGAGAGGCGCCGCTGCGGCTCCGCGAAGCTTTCGTTCTCTTTTTAATGCAGTTTCCCTTCCGCCACACGAGTACCGCCTTTTGGCCAAGAGTTTAGCCGCGTCCTGGGGGAGCCGCCCGGGCGGCCGGGGTCATGGCCCGGGGCGCGGCTGTGAAGTTCCGCGTGCGCCGGGGACCCGGGGGACGCGTTTGGGATGGAGGAAGGTCCCCGGAGCCCCTCTCGCTGCCCGCCAGAGTCGCCTTGGGCTTCTGTTCCCTCCGGAGGAGGGGGCAGCGTGACCCAGGGTCCTGTTGACTCGGAGGCTCTGTTTAGCATTTGATCTTGGAGGTTTTGAGCTCCTTCACCTGTGAGTGTAGCGTCTTGTGGACAGCGAGAGTCCTGGACTGGCAGAATCCTTTCCCACACTCTTGACACTTGAAAGGCTTCTCTTTGGAGTGAATATATCTGAAGGCAAAAAGCAAACCGATAATTAAGCCTTGCAAAAATGATGCAGTGTTATAAGTAGTTACCCAAAATCCCTTCCCACGAACATGAAGAGCTTGAACCTCAAAAGAAAGAAGGATGTGGGGTACCTAGCATGGAACAGGCACATGCTGAGTGTGGGGAGGGGATGGGGAGATGAGGGAGACACCTCCTGTCTTAGCTGCGCCCATGTCCAGCTAGGTGGATCCCTGCCTGCCTAACCAGGGGCCAGCATTCGGCCTTATAAGGCCTGAGTCAACAGGGAAGGTGAGTGAGGTGGGACAATTGGCTAGCACTGTGCTGTCCAAATGTTAGCCACCTGCCACGTGTGGTTACTAAAATTAAGTTAGTTTCTCGGTTACACTAGTTACCCATTTCAAGTGCTTAACTGTCACATGTGTCGCATGTCACACTTCATCATCTCAGAAACTTCTCTTGCACAGCATTGTAGATGGAGGAAGCCGTGCATGCCTGTCTGGAGCTTGGGACCTGTTCCTGTCATATTCTCTCCACCCATGCTCCAAAAACCCAGGCTTGAGCTTGGTTGGTTTCCTTCCTGATTTAGGGGGAAGCCCAGAAACTCAGAAGGCTTGGAACCTGGGGGCAGGGGGAGCAGCCTAATGAGCCCTGGCATCAGAAGCAGACTGATAGCTCTCTTCTGCACCCCTCCTCCATAGTACTGCACCTGTGGTCTCGTAGGTGGTCTTGCCTCCGGAAGGCTTTGTGGCAGATGTCGCATGTATAGGGCCTCTCGTCCGTGTGCGTCCGCTCGTGGATAAGGAGGTTGTAGGATTTAGTGAAGTGGCGGCCACAGAATTTGCAGACGAACTCCTTCTTGGTTTTGGAAGGCAGGCGTCCCCTCGTGGGCTTCTTTTCGGGGGACAGCTTGGTCACATCCAGGAGAGCACCTAGCCCACCGGCGGGGGACCCAGGGCCCTCCCCCCGGCCAAGCTTGGATGGATCTTCTTGCGTGGCGGCCAAGGCCAGGTTGGCAAAATCAAAGCGCGGCTTGGTCTTGAGTGCTGCGGGGCCACTGCCTCCAGCGGTGATCTCGGGCTTGGGCTGGATGACATGAGGGAACCAGGGGAAGGCGGGCAGCTGGAAGCGCGCGTCCACCAGGCTGGACACGGCTCCGGGCACTTTGGAGAAGGAGGACCGCGGCAAGTGCATGGCGGGGTAGCCCAGCGTCCACTGGTGCAGGTGCACTGCGTGCAGTGCGCTGAAACCGTACAGGTTGGGCAGGTGGTCCGAGGGCACCGTGGGCAGGCCATTCACTGCCTGAAGGAAGGAGTAGTTGGTGAGCTGCAGGGATGGGTGGATGGGCACCGGTGCTGGCAAGGTTTTGCTGCCCATGGCCGAAGCGGCAGTCTGTTCTGACTTCCTGCTGCAGGAAAAGAAGAAGAGGGGAGGGGAAAACAGACAAGTTCAGGCCCTCCTTCTGAGTTCCAGCCCGGCCACACCCGTTATGTCCCCAGAGACTGGGCTGAGTGCCTAGGACCCCACTCAGGGATCTCACTGGCCTCAAGGAGAAGACAGGAACCTTCAATAATCCAAGGACTCCTTACAAATGGCCTTCAGCAGAGACACAAACTTGACACAGAAACCAAACTAAATGCTGGGCAACGCGACCAACTTAAAATGAGAGTCTACAGTATACCTGACACTGAGAAAAGCAGAAGCACAGGGAATGTACATCCAGGCAAGCCCGAGTCAATATAGAATACACTCTCCTGCAAAGATAACACTTGGAAGCGCACTTACATATTTGTTCAGATAAACAAATACAGAAGTGCACACTGACAGATAAACCCAGGTTCACACTTTCTGAGCAGAGTTGACAACAAGGTGCAAAGATAAACTGGGACCATCAGTATTGTGCTACTAAACAAAATGCAGGAACTGAACACACACACACACACAGGGCACCCACAGAGAGCCCCAAAGGCAGACAGCATACATACAAAAGCACACAAATCTGTACATCTCTCAGCTCCGGAGCATTAAGCTCTATCAGCTGACAGTCAATTTGGCTTCTAGAAGCCATGTCCTCTTTCTCCTTACAACTCGCAACTTTGACTTCAAATTTGTTTTTCTGTCTCACTGTTAGCCAGCCCTTTGACGCCACCCTCTCTGCAGCTTCTTGTGGACTGACTCTTTTCCATTGTCTTTAGGGATCACCTTTGTTTCAGCGAGGACAATGACACCCACATTTATTTACTCACTCAGCCACATGCATTCATTTGTTTCTGAGCCCTCCCTACCCCATAAGAAAGGGGGACAGGGTCTTCGGGCTCTCAGGATGTTTGTGTGTCTGCTGAACACCCCCTCCCTGAGCAGGTGGGTTTCCCTATGAGCAGGAGCATGGAGGCTGGGCCTCAGCTATTGTGAGCTATGCACCCTCCAAATGCAAGGCCAGGGAGCTTGAGCCAAGCCAGAGGGGAGCCCTGCTGATGTGACAAGCAGTCTGGTGTCTTCTGGCCTCTTTGACCCTTGGTCAGGGTCCCTGGCCTCCATGGACAGGTCTGGAGTCCGCAGAAAGAATTTTTATGTCTGTGCCTCCCAGACACTCCTAACTCAGGTCTGTCCAGTGGAGGCAAAAACAGGGAGAAGGAAAGCCAAATTACACAGAGGGCCTTGGGAGGCTCAAGTGCTGAACTCCATCTCAAGAAGTCACAGGGGAGAAGGGTGCTTAGGATGCAGGCACTTCTTCGCCTGTCTCAATCCCCTGCCCTCCACTTCTCCCTTTACTCCTGATTTGCCCCCTCCTCTTCCTCAGATCTCTCCTCCACCTAGTCCCCAACCCTGGGACGGGCAGGCCCCTGTTCTGTTCCCTCCTTCACGACAGACCCCGACACCACCCCTGCGGTTTCAGAAGCCTGGCTTCTCCAAACCCAGGTCCTTAAGGCTCAGGTTGCCTTTCGCTCTAGGGAAGCTGTTAACGTGAGGGCAGTGCCCAGGATGTTCCCTGGAGGAGGCAGGACAATCTGGACCTAGATAGCCTTCTCCTTGGAGGCTGGCAGGAAGGTCACGCATCCAGTGCGGTGGCCCATGGGCAAAGAGGCTCTGCCGAAGGTGGAGAGGGTGCCGAACACCCAGAGCCGGCAGATATCTGCTTGCGCAGGTTAAATCGGCAATCCAATGAAACCCCTGTCGGACCGCCGCAATTAATTCCGCCAGGGTCTCTGCGAGGCACAAAATGGGATGCGGAGGGGAGCGCGGCCCCCGGCGGCGGCGGAGCCGTGGCCTGGGCAGCGGGCTTCTCCGCTGCGTCGCTCACGCTCTTGCGCCTGGGACAACCCGAGACCCTCCTAAGGCGCTGAGACGCTGCGAAGAACGAATCGGGCCAGAGAGAAAGCTGGAGCCTGTTTGGGTTGGGAAGGGGAAGGGGGAGAAAGAGGAGATGACTCGTCGACTTCAAAGGTCTGCCCAGACTTAGGCGAGGTGAGCGCTCTTTGATTTGCTGTCACCTCTCCTTCCCCTCCAGGCGCTGGAAATCAGATCCTTATCTCTGGCTCCCCCCGGGGCCCGGCAGGCGCCGCCGGGGCCTCACTTGCTCCTCTCTGCGCTCAGTCTATCCCTGGGCGATGGCGGCCAGGCGCTGGGCTGCACCCGGGCCCGGGCCCGCTCCAGGCGGGGTGAGGGAATCCCACTGGCCCCGCGCACACTAACCCAACCTTTCCCTGACCACCCCCAGGAGCCCAGACCTTGGGCTCGGTGAGGGGAGGGGGCGCCTATGCCGAAACTGCTTCTGGGAGCCAACCTTTCCGGGCTATCTGCCCGATCTTGTTTCCCCCAACACTCAATTTCTTTTTCTCAGCGGCGCAGCCAGTTTATTTTCTGCCGCATTCCCAGGGCAGGGCTCCCCAGGCTCTGGTCAACGGTTTTCTCGGGGACGAAATTCGTTCGAAACGTGGCTATCTACACTAGTAAAGTACCAAGAATGGGCCGAATTCACGATCCGGTTTCAGGCGGTCCGCTAAGAGGAAAACATAAGTCTCACTCTGCCTTTGCTGTGGGAGAAGATGAGCAAACCTCAAGCCCCAGTGGCTCTCCTGGTCCTGACCCCAGACCCCCAGTGTGAACTGCGTTAGATCCTTAAGAGAGGAAACCCGTCTCCCCAGGTTCCAGGCCAGGCATCCGCTCTGCAAGGAGCTAGGACCCCGGAACCTGGGCGGCGCGGGTAAGGGTGCCGACTACGCGCACCAAACGCCATTAGCGCTTCCCAGCCCGGGTCCCCGCGCGGTTCAGACACAGTTTCTCTCCTGCGGTAGAGCGCCAATCCCGGTTCTGCCGCCAGCCCTATGCCGGGCATTAATGAAGTGTGCAAAAGTCTATTAAAGTGGTTTATTCGGGGCTAATTGAGCGTGAGCGAGTTAACTGCTTGCATTAATGAGGACGGAGCGAGCTCCACAAGCGAGCGCCTGGAGGAGCCCAGCATCAGCCCCGGAAAAATCATCCTTGACACCGAATCCCCAACACGCGTGCTGACAAGCGTCCGGACTCCTGGCGAGAGGACTGACCGGCGCCGGACACTTCTGTTTAATTCTCCCAACGAACGAGATCGAATGAACCCTTCAGCTAGGCAGCCATCCCCCTGCATCTAAATGCCCGGCTGCGTCCTTAGTGATCTGCTCCCCAGTCTTACTAAAATCACAATTACTTTGAGGAACCTCATATAGAACATTTACTCATTGGTCGCCCTCCATCCGTTCCTCCCGCCTCCCCCACCCCGCGTCCTTGCCAGCCTCTCTCTTCTCTAGGAGGCCATGAACCTGGGAGATTAACTAGCCTTGCACGTGGTTTCTGTTCCCAAGAGCCAGCGCGCAGCTCTTAGCCCGGGTGAAATTTACCAAATTGTGGCAACAAAGAAACCGTCGCAGCTCCTCTATACTCCAAGAACCTACCCCGTGACTGGCCGAGCTGCTGAAAAAGGACTGTCTGTGGGTTTTCATTCCTCTTACGAGACAAATTTCCTGGGAGAAATGAGTTCAGCAGGCAGCCCGTCACCTCTTTCCCTCTCTCCTCCGGCTCCCGCCTTTTCCCCTGAAGGGAGACAGTCCCGGGAGCAAACGAATCTTGCCCTTTCAAGCCTGAAACTGAGAACATCCGCAGCTGCAGTGTTTCCGCTACCGCGGCGTGCGGGGTCTCTGATTGGGGAGTAGTGTTCGCGCCCCCTACATGCTCCCCTTCACCGGATCAGTCGCGGGTTACTCTCCAGGCCTCGACCACAAGAGCAGTCACCGAATAGAGAACACCCCGAAGTCGGAGGGCAAGTGCGAGGCGGGGTCAGGCACACGGGCCAGCACTCCCGGGTGGGGCCGGCCGCGTACCTGATCGCAACTCTGCCACAAGACCAGCTCAAGAAAGCGCGACCCGGCGGGGGCATGCACCTGTCCTTGGCGCGGGCGGCCGTGGCCATCCGGCCACTCTCTTTTCCTCCTTCTGCTAAGGTAGGTCAGATTAAGCTAGGCGCGCGTTTTGGGAAAGTTCGTGCCCGCACAAGTTGCTTCGGTTTCTTGAGAGGGGCCACAAGCTGACTTCCGAAGTCCGCAGGCACCTCGCCCGGGATTGCGCGAAGCCCGGCGGCGCTGGGGGTAGTAGCAGGGATCCGCCCCCTCATTCCCCCCGGGTCAGAGGCCGAGGACCCCCGCACGAGAAATTCCTGAGCCAGCACCCCCAAGCACCCAGGACTGCAGCTGCTCTCACTTTCACAGAGGTCCAGCAGTCTTCATTTGTTACGAGGAGCTTCTTTCCGGGACTTGGAGAGAGAAGAGACACCCGCCGAGCGGTGACAAGGGGACCCCGGGGATCCTGCCCGCATTCCCCTCGCCAAGCCCGGGCGCCCAGGGCTGCAGTTACCTTATTCCGCGGCGGTCCCGGAGTTGAGCGCGTCTCTGGGGCTCCCGCTGCGAGGGGACCCGGTTAGCCAGAGGCGCTGGATTTCCACAGGCACCCGCGGAGCTCTAGAGTCCCGGCCCCTCTCCGGCGGCCGCGGGGACTCCGAGCGCCCGACACGCGGGAGCGCTCAGCGGCCCTGGAGTCCTGTCCGCCCAGGGGGTGGTGAACTTCTGTCGCGGTTCCTTGGTTGGTTCTGAACCCGGAGCGGCTGAGAAAGCGCTGGGGAGAGACCGAGCTCCGACTCACTTACCCCTTAGCACCGAGCCGCCTACTTATTTTAATCCACCACCCTCCCTCCTTCCCCCCTCCCCCCTCCCCCCTCCCCTAGCCTCAGGATTCCTCCCCTCCCTCCCCTGCCCCCTCCCCGCAACCATCCTGCCCTGCGCCTGCGCACTGAGACACAAAGTTTGCTGACCCGGGCAGCCGACTGGGACTGCGGCGCTCGCCTGGCCCCGACCTCCCGGGACCTGCGTCCCCAGTTCTTCAGACCTGTGCGACCCTTTCTGCGTGTTGGGCCCACGAGGTTGGCAGGCGAGCTCGAATAAAACAGCCTCTTCCATATGAAATTGGGCTGAAACTTCTCGGTCCCCTTCCTGCGCGCCTAGGACACAGCCCGTGCAAGGTCGGGGTAGGCGGGGGCCGGGGGCGGGGGAGGGGGGGCGGTGCGTCGGGATCCTGGCGACTTAGTTTGGGCCCCACACACCTCGGCCCCGCTGAATAGCCTGTCTTATCCCAGAATACCTCTGGAACCGAACAGCTTCAGGACATCCGAGAATGCTCAGCGCCAGGGCGGTTCACCCAGACTCCAATGCCTATGACCGGCCCCAAACCCTGGGTTACCGAGTTCGCTAGAAAGATTAGAGGCGGAGGATGGGGCAAGAAGTCAAGATAGTTACTTTCCTAGGACTCAAAAACCTTCTGAGATTCATGCCCTCTAAAATCCTGTATTCTTTTGTTTTAGAAGGATGGATGAGAGATTGGAGAGTTAAGTACCACAGAGCCGCGATGCAAGCTGCAAAGTTCTCCAGCTCTTAGGGCCTTTGAGTCCAAGAGGCTGATTCAAGTGGAGTTTGGGATGAGAGCGGGCGTCAGGGTTCTGGCCAGAAATTCTGTCTTCACTGCTTATGCTTTAGGGAGAGTACCAGTAACCCCTTGACTGCCTGGCTCCAAGAGCTGACCTCCAGCTGACCCCAGCCCAGTTCCCTCCCTGCCACCTCTCTGGAACAGCCCCCCCTCCCTGGGTTCGGGAGGAGGGGCTGGTCTCCCAGGCTTGGGTGGATCCAGATTCTCACCTCTGTACTCCTGGGGTTTGCCCCCAAGGCTGCTGCTTAATGACCCTCCTCCCCAGCCCTGGAGACTGGACCTGGCCTCTGTGGGTCTCTTGCATACTGGCACTGTGTCTCTGGAGACCTTTCCAACTTTGGTGTGCAAGTCTGTGTTGGCTTTCTTTTTAAAGGAGTCTTGGTTTCCTGACCTAGGGAAATGGTAGTGGAAATGCCCCCCATAAGGAATAGTTGGAGGAGACCCTGGTCTTACCCTCAGTCCTTCAGAAAGAGCCTGGCCTCCAACCCCAGGTAGCTTTGACCTGGGCAGAGAGGAGGGCAAATGGGTGCAGTCTTTGCCACAAGGGAGACTGTACTTACCCACTGCAGGCTAGTGTTAGAGTAAGGAACCCATGTAAGCTTGCCTGTGCAGCTGAAAAAATCCTAGCCTGGGGTGACATTCTGGCCCTTGGGAGGCCCCTTGGGAACAGAAGGAGCTGAGATCACTCCCTTCCCTGAGATTCCAAGGCAGCAAGTTCCAGGAGCAAAGGAAGGCCTGAAGGGAAAGTCCAGGAGGGCATTCCTGGATTGTACCAGCTTCCACCTTGGGCCAGGGAAACTGTGTGCCCTAGTCTTAGGGTGTCCTAGGAGACAAAGCTTAGTGCCTTCTATTAACCAGCAGTGAAAGAATCCAAAGAGGCCTCCACAATGAGGCATCTGGCTGTCCAGACCACTTAGAAAATGTCTCCCAGGAAGAGGATGTTTGGGTAGGATGGAAAGAGCCTCCTGGCATATACAAACCCCATCTCTTGCTCAGAACTCCACCCAGTGCAACTGTGCTGACTCCATCTTTCCACTTGCCTCTTTCTTCTGAATCAGGGTCCCTGGCCAACATGACTCAAAGACTTCTAGAAATCTCCAGGTAGTAGAATCCCTAAAGAACTCTTGGAGAAAATTTTTAGGGATCCTAAAGAAAGGGCCATGCAACTCGGTTGTTTAATGCTGCTTTTGCCAGGTTACCTGGAAAATTGATCCCCACTCAGGTCAAATCCCGTAACTAATAGCTGGTATGGAGCAAGATGGGGCTGCAAGGCTAGAGCTGTCTCTCTTAGCTGAGCATCTCAGGCTTTGCCTCTCAAGCTGCCACCTCCAGAGCTGATCTGCAAGGTAGGTAAGACAAGATGAGAAAGATGCAGGACATTGGCATTGCCCAGACTTGCCTCTGTTTCAGACACCTGGCTTCAACGACATTCTTTCTAGGTCTTGGACTGTGAACAGCCCCAGAAAGCTAGAATAACGAAATTCAAGATTTGATAGTTGCTGGAGAGTCCCCCATCTCAATCCAAGCTCCCATGGGGATGACCCCCGCAAACCCTGGCTTCAGTACTCAGTGGAGACCAACCAGATTCTAGTTCTCTCTGGATGGAAGGAAGAAACCCTGGACGTTAAGAACCCCTCACCTCTCTGTGCCATGGGAACAAAGGGGGTTCCCCTCCCCCGCCGATTAAGAGAAATTGATCAGACTAAGCTGAGTCTAGGTACCCTCGCCGTGTCTGGACTGCAGTGTGGTAGATTGAGAACAGGGCTACCAGGTAGCTTGGTTTTCAACTAAGATTCGTTTAAAACTCGCAAGGACATCATGGTTCCAGTGTGGTCAACGTCCTCGGTATTCGGACGGGACCCCACCACTCTATGGCTCCCCGAGCCCAGTGAAGGTGAAGAAACTCATCTCTAGACGCCCAAGCCATTCCGGGGCGTCCCGCGCAGGGTTCCCCTCGGTGGCTGCAGCCTCTACACGCTTAGAGCCCGCGGGCTCCAGCCAGGGAGCAGACCAGGTTCAAATTCCGCCGCCACTGCTTGTTTCTGGTTCGCCTACCCACCGCCAGCCCCCCTCGCAACCGCGGGCGCCCGAGTCTGGGACTCAGCAAGCAAGCCTTGGGGAAATGGCCCCACAGTAACAACCGGGCCTCCAGCTCAGCTCCGGAATTCTCTCTGCCAATGCCGATGGGGTCCAGCAGAGAGCGATACCCAAGCCGGCACGTGGCACCGGGTCGTGGACCTCCCTGCGCCGCGTTCCGAAGTGAGCCCTCGCCGCGCCAATCCTAGGCGTAAAGGGGGTGGCGACAGCCTTTGCCAGACCCCCCCCCGACCCCCCCCCCCCCCGCCCCCGCCCCAACCCCAGCCCCTCTCCCGACTCCTGCTTACTAGGAAGGAAAGTTCGCCAGCCTGTCTTCAAAGTGAAAATTGAGCAGCTTCCAGAAAATTAACTAGAAGGTAGCTTATTTTGCTTGAGGGGGGGTGGGGGGTAGAGGGATTGGATAAAAAAAAAAAATGAACCCCACCTCTCTCACTTCTCAACCACACAAAAATGACCTCTAAAAAAAAAAAAAAAAAAGGAATGTACTTAGTAATTGCAAACTTTTGCTTCCAATGCAAGCTTTCCTGTAACTACTTTGTGGACGATTGGGGGTCTGCTCATTTGACCCCCCTTTAAGCGTGTACAGAGCTTTCAAATAACCGGGAGATTTAGGTATCCCTCTGTAATCATTTAGATGATGGATTGTAATGGCTCAATAGTTCCTCTGGAACCATTACGATCAATCAGGTCAAAATCCAGCTTGGGGGGTGGGGGGAAGTATTTAAGCCCGGGGAGGTAGGCAACAGGACTTCCACACACACTTGCGCAGATTTCACGCTCTGATAAGGTACAAGCAACTCCAGGGTCTTAAGGAGAATAGATCACAGGTGAACCCACGAGCTGGTGTTTACTGTGACAGCGACAGACAAGTTACAGTATCAAAACTGAAAGGGAAACTGAACTGTTTTTCCAGGCGGTTTCCCGTTTCCTAAGCGCTTTATGAGCACATAAGTATCTTGTTACTATTTGTCACCTTACTAAATAAAACGATTCCTGCATGCATACATCTACCCTTGGTTTATTATGAGAAGATGTACGAAGCACGAATATTCATGTGGAATTTCATGAACTCCCAGACTAGCCCTGGAAAACGGAATGAAAATCACGCCTTAAATTGGGAAAATTAGATGTTAATGTGAGCATACATTGTGGAGTTTGTTGTTTTGTTTTGTTTTTTTTTTACTTGTACAAGTATGAATTGTCAGAATTATTTTCGACGGATCTAAGATTATAGAATTTTCCTTTTATCCAAAGGTGAAAATAAATGTATTAGAAACGACGCAGTGTCTAACCAAACTGTAGTTGATGAAAAAAAAAGTTAACTGAATCGCGTATAGTCAGGGAGAAGTCCTGCGGACAGAAATACCTAACTGCACCCGCGGCTCTGTGACTCTGACCGGCTACATAGGCGGCGGTCGGCGCTGGAGGAATGCGCGTTCGCGGTAATTAATTTCCAGACACTGGAGGGTTATTATCTGCATAGCGATTTCCGGCGAGGGAATTCGGGGCAAGTCTGGCTGCGATGTTCTACCGAGACTTGGGGACCGTAATCCTAAAGAAAACGCGCCACCTGCTGGTAAGCAAGTGACATCTCTCGGCGCCCCTTCCTCGAAAAGTCTCAAATCGAGTTGTCTCCTGAGTGGGTTTCCCCCGCAACTGCTTTAAACGTTCTTTTCTGAGTTACGAAATTTACCCTGTTTAAAACTACACACGTTCTTGCTCTTCCAAAGAACAAAATTTCTGTTTTCCCTGCTCCAGGTTTATGAGGTTTTTTGCTTGTTTTGGTTTAAGAGTTTGAAATACTTAGCAACTGTATGCCACCATTGGTTTCGGGTCCTGGGAAAAACGATGAACCAGGATCTACTGTCAAAGTTTTATGCACTCTCGGAGCTGGGTTAGTGCTAGCTCACAGATAACTCCTTGGGGCCACTTCCTCCCTCCCAGCCCTCCCTCTTCAGCTCAGAGGTGCTTCTGGATCAGGCCCCTCCCAGGACTCCCGGTGAAGCTTCTGAAGAACCTAAGGAAGAGGATGAGGAGCTGCTTATGAAACAAGCCAGGTCTCCTCCTACCCTCACCTTCCTCCCAGGCCACTGGATTCTAGGTCCCTTTCCTTCCTGGAATTCCCTATAGAATATTTCATCTGGACCCTCTCTACTCCTTGGCATCAAAGCTGCAATTTTTTCCCAAACTTATTTATTTTTAATTGAAGGAAAATTGCTTCACAATATTGTGTTGGTCTCTACTATACATCAACAGGAGTCAGAGCCATAGGTATACATGTATCGTCTCCCTCTTTAACCTCCCACCCACCTCCCACCCCTCTAGGTGGTAACAGAACTCTGGTTTGAGTTCCCTCAGTCATACAGCAAATTCCCATTGGTAGTGTATATATCGAAGCTGCAATTTAAAAAAAAAGAAAAACCTGTTTTAAATTTTATTGAGATGTAATTGACATGTAACACTGTGTAAATTTAAGGCATACAACCAGTTGGTTTGATAAATTCTTATATTGCAATGTGATTACCACCACCACAGTACTAGCTTGGTCACACCTCTACCACTTCACATTATTATCATTTCTTTTTTGTGGTGAGAAAAATGACTATCTAGCTTCTCAGCAACTTTGACGTTTATGACACAGCATTGTTGACTCTAAGCATGCTACCATGCATCCAGCACTTACCTACTAGCTGCAATTTTATACCCTTACCATCTCCACAATTCCCCCAATCCCCCGCCCCCAGCCCCTGACAACCACCATTCTACTTTCTGTTTTATGAGTTCAGCAAAGCTACAACTTTGATGCTCTCTTTTTCTTGTTATCAAAGCTCCAGCTTTCAGATAAGAGACCGGAAGAGAGAAGTCGTAAAAATATACTTATTTGCAGGCTCTTTGGTTTGTCCTTTGCCTACAAAAGAAAACAAGGTAAAAGAGATCCTTGGGGGCTTCTGCTGTGCTCTCACAGGCACTCCTTGCAGGCAACCCTGGAAAGTTCAGAGCTGAAATTGCACAATTTCTCATAAGGAAGAAAACAGAGGCTGAAATTACTTTTCAAGACCAATTATTCCAAGACTTGTATAGCACTCTTTGGAGCAAAGGCTTGAGATCATGTGCAGAGAAGACAAGCTCGGGACTGAGGGAAGGACAGGCTCCCTGGCCCTGCTTCAGACTGTTAGAAGAAGGCTCTGCTCCCTGCCACCCATCTGTCTCTGCCCCAGTAAGAGGCAGGTTTTCCCACTTCCTTGTTCTGAGCTTGCAGTGAGAGGTGGAAAGGGGAGGGACTGACTTAGACATTACAAAGAACTACTAAAGCCAAAATGATGAGAAGCCCCAGGTGCCTCCTCTATGCATGAATAAAGATATTGACTGAATGGGAGGGGACGGGGGCTTGTGGCTCTTTAGTGTTTATGATTGGGGTCTTCCTGCATTCAGAATGTCACACTGAAGAAGTGCTGGATCCCCAAAGTGGTGGCCCAGCTGAGAGAGAAGCGACCACTCATGGAAGGCATCCAGATCAGCTCTAAGAAGTAGTGTGCATCCACCGGGTGTGACTGCAGCCCAAGCCCCAGCTTTGAAGGTGTGGGATGGGCTGGGAGATGGAAAATTGAGGATGCTCCATAGTACTTGTCCCTTGGCAAATCCAGAGTAGCCAGCAAGCTGGAAGAGGACCACGATCTCTGCTAGAAGAACCTTCATTTCTCTGGTATCTATGACCTTCAGCTCAGGAGGAGAAATGGTGTTCATGGATCTGAGCCATGTCATAGTGTAGCTGAACACTTACACAGAGCAGGAAACCACACTCCCTATTGTAGCCACCATCAAGGGCCAGCTGTCCTTCCTTCCAGTCTCAGCTAGCACTTAGAATGCTGGCTCCCACCATAGCTCCTGTATTCCCAGGTGACTCCAGGGAAATTAATTTGTTGGTCATGCCTCCTCCAATCCCCTACATGAGAACCTTTCCTCTGAAGAGAAAAGCATTTGCTGAAACACATTGAACAAATTCAAAATATAAAAAAAAAGGGGGGGAATATATATATATATTAGCATATGATTTTTCACTTCAAAATGACTAATGGTTGGGTCCTTTTGGTATATTTGAGTATGTGTTTGCATATTACCGATAAGGAAATGGAGAGAAAACTTAAATCTGGAACATGATTTTCAATGTCTTTCAGATAAAGAATTTCTGGAATCATGCCTTGGTTTGCTAAAAATTCCTGTCACAAACATTTTAGGAGATTTATCTAAAAAGGATAAACCACATCGGGTGGAGGGGGGGTACTTGTGCTTTCTTAGTATTCCGAGCAGATAGCCAGGAGGAGCTGCAGAAGGCCATGCGGCCCGTATGAGTGGGAAAAGCTGAGTTTTCGATGCTCAGAGTCCTCAAGGGCAGCAAAGTCCAGGGGGTGTGAAGCATCTCAGAGCATGCCAATCTCAAGCCATGGGGTGCAAAGGCCACTCACAGAGGAAAGGGAGGACCCACAACACCCCCCAGTTCAGCTTAAAAGCTGGTCCTCAGCTAATCCTTGCTGGAGTGAGTGATTAACTGACAGTTACCAAGTTAATGGCTTAAGAAAAGTGAAAGTCTCTCAGTCATGTCTGACTCTCTGTGACCCCGCAGCCCATACAGTCCATGGAATTCTCCAGGCCAGGATACTGGAGTGGGTAGCCTTTCCCTTCTCCAGGGGATATTCCCAACCCAGGGATTGAACCCAAGTCTCCTACATTGCAGGCAGATTCTTTACCAGCTGAGCCACAAGGGAAGCCCCAAAATACTGGAGTGAGTAGCCAATCCCTTCTCCAGGGGATCTTCCCAACCCAGGGATCAAACTCGGGTCTCCTGTATTGCAGGCGGATCCTTTACCAACTGAGCTCTCAGGGAAGCCTAAGAAAGTGTTTTCCAAAACCCCAGCCACAGAATCACTTGGAGAGTTTTTCACAAGGCAGATTCCCAGGCCCCACCCTCAGAGTTTCTGATTTAGGAGACCTGCAGGGGGCCCTGGGAGTCAGCATGCTTTAAAAGCTCCACACATGATTCAGATGGTGGTGGTCTTTCCAGTCCAGGCAGAGTGAGAACCATAGATAAAGTCTGATTCTGCCCATGGTATCTGGGTTTTGCTAAGGAAGGTTGAAAAGTTACTCAACAGTCAAATTGTTCTTCATTAAAGCAGTTCATACATTTGAGTAAAGGTTCCTTCTTTATGTTTTCTTTGTAAGAGAGGAAAACTGGACCAGAGAATCATGAAAACTTCTGGGTTCCAAAACATCACCATCTATGTTGTCAGTGGGATGATGAGTGATTTGGGCTTCCCTCCACTCACATCACAGAGGAGGCTCCCACATGGGTTTATCCCAGACAGCCAGTCATCCTGGGCCTTGAGAAAAAGACTCCTCTCAGTCGGCAGAGGTAAAAGTCATTTCTGCAGGAGAACTTGCCTGGGAGTACAGTATGGAGGCCCAGGAAAGAACCAGCTGGCAGTGCGCCCTCAGAATTTAGGTCAAAAGGGGGCCACGGGGATGTGCAGTTTCAGGCACGTGGGCATCAGCTTTTGTGTCCAGAAGTTGATCACATTTGGGGTAAAGGGAGGGAAAAGAGGCCTCTAACGTCACCTGGTGGACCTCTTTGTGAGAAATTTTAAAATTACTCATTTTTGGTTGTGCCGGGTCTTTGTTGCTTCCTGAGGGCTTTCTCCAGGAGTTGGTGATGGATAGGGAAGCCTGGCGTACTGCAGTCCACAGGGTCACAAGGAGTCAGACACGACTGAGTGACTGAACTGAACTGAGGGCTTTCTACAGGTGTGACGAGCAGGGACTGCTCCCTAGTTGCGCTGCACGGGCTTCTCACTGCAGTGGCTTCTCTTGCACTGGAGCACCCCGGGCTCAGTAGTTGTGGTGCACAGACTTACTTGCCCTGTGGGACCAGGGATCAAACCCATGTCCCTTGCATTGGCAGGCGGATTCCTATCTGCTGTGCTACCAGGAAGTCCCTGGACCTTTTCCTTTTTTTTAATCCATAGTTCGTTATATGAGTGTTTGAGAAGCTTTGAGCAGGAAGGTGGTAGATGAGCTATACGGTGAGTTTGTGTTTGCCCAGGCACCCTGCACATTCCAGATTTTGTAATAGGTCGAACGAGTGGTTACTCACACAGAAGCAGAGTAGACAGCTGAACGGAAACCCTCGGATGCCTGATAAACTCCCCTGTGGTACTTGGGTCATGACATTTGGTGCCAACCAATGTGTATTTTTTTTTTTATGTTTTTACTTTGCCTGCTTTTTTTATGGTTTTATTATGACCTGCAGTCTGCCAGGCTCCTCTGCCCATGGGATTTCCCAGGCAAGAACACTGGAGTTGGTTGCTCTTTCCTTCTCCAGGGGATGTTCCCCACCCAGGGACTGAACCCACATCTTCTGAAGTGCAAGCAGATTCTTTACTGCTGAGACACCAGGGAAGCTCTTTATTTTGATAGCACTTCCCAATTTTGGGTTTTGTTGTTTTTTTTTTAAATAGGTCTATTCTCATGCCTCTTAGTTAACATGTCACTTTACATGTCTTACTAATTTTATAGCAGCATAAAGCATTCTAGAGGAATACTGTCAAAAAAAAGAATGCTAACAATTTTAGTCACCTATGCTATATAGCTATGTATATGTAGTATATGTAACTTCTCAGGTGGCTCAGACCATAAAGAATCTGCCTGCAATGCAGGAAACCTGGATTTGATCCCTGGGTCAGAAAGATCCTCTGGAAATGGGAATGGCAACTCACTCCAGTATTCTTGCCTAAAGAATGCCATGGACAGAGGAGCCTGGCAGGCTACAGTCCATGGGGTGGCAAAGAGTTGGACGTGACTGACTAACACTTTCACTTTCATGGTATACAGATGACGAAATGTACATATCTTTTTGAAAGTGTCTATCTGATTTCCTCAGGTCAGGTGCATCCAGGGCCCATGATGAGATTTCAGTTCCTAACATCCTTGGAGTGATTTCAGGAGCTCTGTTGTCTGATATCTCCAAGAGAAGACATTCCTGTTATCCTTGTTTCATTAACAGAGTTTCGAGGTCGGGGGCCTCCCTGTAGCTGAGGACTACAGTCCCATAAATGCAAATGGGCTGAATAATCAGGGGGCAGAGCCAGACCTAGTTCTTTCCAGGGTCCTCTGTCTCCTGAGCATGTGTGCCTCGCACTCCTGTGTGACTGGATGGAATCCACATGCCAAACCCAAGACATCGATGATCAGTCTCACTTTCTGTCTGAGCAGATTTGGCTTAGAACTCTGTCCCAAAGTCGCATAGCCAGCTAAGTCGGCAGCCAGGACTTAAACCCAGGTGTATTTGATTCCAAGGTCCAAGTTCATAGTGAAGGCACCCTCCCTTGGCAGTACTCACAGTGTGTCTGCTGGTGGCATGGGCTTCACCCAGGAACTTGTGTGAAATACAGAAGCTCAGGCCTTGCCTCAGACCTAAGACCTGGAAGCTGTGGACCCCATCGGGATCCCCCCACCCAGTCTCTAGCCCTACTCAGGATCCTAGCCCTAAACCCAGGATTTAATCTCAGCTTCCACAATAGACAGCAAAAACTGCTAGATGTACAAAGTCAAATCAAAGGCCCACAGACTACAGCTTAGAAAAACTGCATCACCCAACTATGGGTGCCCCAGAGACTCACAAAATCTCCTTTGGCCCAAGAGTGAGCAGTGTGCAATGGCCAGCAACCTGGCTCTGGCCTTGCACATGGTCATTCTCCTCTCAGGGCTCCAGAGGTTAGGATGACTGAGCAGAGAATCCAGCAGAACAGAACCCAGCTTCTCCATAAGAAAGGGTAGGCTTCAGAGCTTGCTTTGGGAGATGGCAGATGAAGGATGGACGGGAGTCTGATGGTGTTTGGGGAGCAATGATGGTACCTGCTTGCCTCCTCCTAGGAGAAGAGAAACTAAGAAGGGGCTCCTAGGATCTTCTCTGGTGAGGCACGCACTTACACAGTAATGTACACGTTAACCAGGATGTTTGTACACTAATACTGCTTTGCTCCCGGGTCATTTTGGCACAGGTAACATTTTTTAATTCAAAAGGCATCCATAATTAATGACTGCATAGTAAAATTATACAAAGGACTGATCACTCATGAATCAACAAGTTCTAAAATATGCACTCTTACTTGATTATCCTGATCTCTGCCAAATTCAGTGGAGTTATTATAACATCCTCATCAACGCAGCAGAGCCCGGCGGGCTACAGTTGCAAAGAGGCAGACAGGACCGGGCGACTGAGCACACTCGCATGCATGCATCAACATTCTGCCAACAAAAAGGAACCTGGTCTCAGCAAGTGTGCTTCATCTGCTCTTAGCTCCCCTCTCTGAAATCACACACAGAGGATGCTGAGGGTCAGGACGCAGAGGTCAGAGGCCAGGTGTTCTGGGAGCATCCCCTCTGCCCCACACGGACGTCGGGCCGTGTTGGCATGCTGGTCTCCCTTTCCACGTGCTGTCTTCTTCTCCAGGAACCCAGGGCTTTGGTGCTGGCCCTATTTGACTCTCTCCCTTCTTCTGAGGTTGGAGAAGTCGCAAGAACCACCACATCAAGGGAATTGTGCATTTTAAGAGCAGGGTCTGGAAAAAATCATGTTTAACCTACGGAATTGGCATAGAAATGGTAGAAATTGCCTCTATTCCAAAAAGCACAGAGTATAAACTCTTGGAGGAACCTTAAACATATCATCTTTGACACCTCCATTTCACAGACGAGAAACCTGAACCTCCAAAGATGATTTGCCTGGTGACATGACTGCACCCTGGAGCGAGGTTTCCTGACGTCTGGTGGGGGGGGTGCTCCTTGCACACTGCACCCCACTCCCTGGGATTCCTGCGACTTAGATCTAGAAAAGAGGGGGCCTCACAAGGGCCTCCTTTTGTCCTGTGTCTTCTGAGGACAGAGCCCGTATTAGGTCACGATGTTCTGGGTAGGAGGCCCTCCGCATGCCCGCACAGGCACGCAGCGGTGTCAAGATGCCCCGTGGATGCCTGTGCCCAGGGTTTGGATGACTGCTGCTCGTGATGGAGCAGCTTTATGAAAACATTAAATGTCATTACTTATTTCTTCATGTCCAAAATGTATACTTCAACATTTTTTTCTCTGTAGACAAGTGTCACTTTTACTGCAATCTTCAGGCCAGATGTTCCCGGTATAAGTGGTAACAGCTGCCCCGCTGGCAGACGTGTGGCTCGGGTTAAGTCACTTTCCAAAAGACCCCAAAGCCCTCTCTTCAAAAACACTGGTGTGACAGGAGAGACCCATATCTGGCCCCGCTGAGCTGCTGGGGGAAGCACTTGAAGGCTGGGGCGAAGGCTGGAACCGGGGTGTGCGGGCAGGCAGGCCGCCAAACCGCCTCGCCTCCCTCCTCCTCGGGATGAGCGGACTCCGCTTCCTTCCCTTCAGGCTTCCTTTCAAAGCCGCGTTTGTAGTGCCATCGCCCATTATCCATGTCTTGGTTTGTCCAGGGACCAAGTCGTTTCCCTTGTTTTCTGTCACCCTCGCCATAGCCTTCTATGATCTTCAGTTGACATGCTATTGTTTTTGAATTCCGCTCAAGTTGCAGCCGCCTGGTAGCATTTATCTTCTCCATTCCCCTGGGTCTCTGTGAATTCCTCAATAAGGTCCCATCTCAGCATCAGCATTTCCAGAAAACACAGACCAAATTTGCTTCCATCTTGCGTGAAGACTGGAGACTGGACTCAGCCAGGAAAATAACTCTTGCCTGTGCAATTTTTGGCCCTTGGGCTGAATCGCCTATTATCCAGGAATTTCATCCTGTTGAGTAAAGTTGGATCTGTGTGACACACATGTATGCGGATGGCCGCTTAGGCACAAACATTCTCAGGGCACCACTCAGGCAGCGAAGGCTAGCTGCAGCATGATGCTTCCTCCAAGAGGCGGCAAGCTCATTCAGAGAGCTGGCTCCTTCCCATGGGAGGGATGCCAGCGCTGGGCAGGAGTAAATCATGCTGGTGTTGCTAGAATCCAGAGGGATGGGAACTCAAAGGATGGAGGACTTCCTGGGCCCAGGCTTTCAAGAGGTCGATGGTGGAAGAGTTCATCTGGCCCACGGTCTCCAGGAATTGTCCAGCCACTGTTTCTCCAGCCAGGGTCCTGGGTCTCAGCCCTGTGAAGGAGGGACTCCCACCAAAGAGAGACCCAGGCTCCACATCATAAAAAGAATTGGGCTTTAGCCTCACATAGAGCTGGTTTCTAGTCCTGACCTTGACTCCAACTAGCTATTTGTTCTGGGCAAAGCTGCTTAACCGCTTGACACTTCATCTATAAAATGGGATGAACATGTGTTCTGTGGGATCACTGTGGTTAATAAACCAACATTTGTAAAACTCCCGGCACAAAGGGGATAACTAATAAATGTTATCTCCTACTTCTGCTGGGACCAGATTATCATTTCATCACTTCTTGAGCTGAGAGGTCTTTTAGGAGAATTCCTGCCTCAAAATTGGGAATGCTTCCAAGCCAGTGCCCGTTATTACAGCAATGGTGCTCTGTTCCAACCACCTTTCCACACTCTGTTCTGCGAAGCTGGGGCTGGGACCTTGTGAACTACATTTTTCCTCTCCAGCTGTTAGACTTTGTGATCGGTGGACAGGGTGGAGGACCAGGGAGGCAGCTTGCTCGCTGCTTGTCAGTGTTGCCTGGTGTGCCCCTTACTCAACATCACAGGTGGTTCCAGTTTCCAACTTCATCCAGTGGTCTCATCCATAGCCTCATCCATAGCCAGCCAGCAGTGCCCTGCCCTCGGAGCTGAGCCCCTGCCCCGTGGACTTCCTCTCCTGAACTCCTGAGCCTCCAGAAGCAGAAAGGAAGTGCTTTCTCCCCAGAGAGCCAGGTCTACAGGGTCTGTCCTCTGTTAGTAGGTTCTAAGAACCCCAATCTCTGCCTTTATTTCCCCAGCCCTCTCCCCTCCGCGTTCCTGCACTGCTCCCAGCCTGCTTTCTTTGGTGACTCTGACTACGGAACCCATTTCCTCTATTCAGTTATTTTCTCTGTTGAAATGCCTCACATGGTTTCTGTTTTCCCTGCCAGACTGACCAATACAGGGACTTCATATCCCAGTTTACCTAGACTATCCTGATTTATAGTAATCTTCCTGACATCTTGTCTATCCTGATATATAGTAGTCTTCCTGACATCTTGTCTTGTTTAGCATTTGTCCCAAACACAGTTGTCCTGGTTTCCATGAGGTAACTTGAGATATAGTTTAACTGGCCACATGGCAAGGACTTAAGCAGACGCCTATATTGGTTTCTACCCACTCCAGCATCCTTGCCTGGAGAATCCCAATGACGGCGGGCCTGGTGGGCTGCAATCTATCGGGTCGCACAGAGTTGGACACGACTGAAGCGACTTAGCAGCAGCATATTAGCTTCTTGGTGCAGATTTCTATTGTTTTCTCTCTGATCCACAGGCACATTTGTTGTCTCTACTTTGAAACAGGTGTCACCTACTCTGAGCTTCTGAAACACAGCTTAGAATTGAAGCCGTAGAATCACTGCTCATACCTCTTTCTTGTGATTCTACACATTAGCCCACTAGGGGCTATCTGCAGGCTCCCTTCCCAGTCCAATTTGAGAAGAGACCTGTCCCATTTAAAAGGCTTTACACACAAAGACTTTCTTTGAAATTTTTTCACATCATGGCCTCAGTTCCTAAAATGACTAGAATCAATGCTATTTCTAAGTCTTTGATGAAGGTACTCTCTTTGCTGGGGATGACAATCACCCTCTTTTCAACCTACTCGTGGATTATCCTCTTTTGCTCAAGGACCACCACCTGCTTGAACTCTTCCCCCTGATAAGTATCTTTTCTCTCTTTCAAACCCCTTCCATGTAAGTCCTGGCTCACTTTTGATACTTTGCTACTTCTTATTGGACTCAGTATCTCTTATAATGGGATCTTATATCACTGTAACTTTAAATGCACACTTCACTTATCAATTTGACCAGACAATTTCCTTGTTAGAACTGCCTACACTTCATCTCTGAAACAGCACTGATCAGTCTTTTTCTTTCCACTCTAGTAACATCAAACTTATATTTAGTTTCTTTACCTCCATTCCTTACTCCTTCCAAACTCAAACATGTCATCGGATATTTCTGTTCACGTTTTTCCCCTGCCTGGAGCTCTGGTCCCCTTTATCAAACTTATCCCTCCAGACTCCTCCTGCAGAAATTTCCTCTGGATACTCCAGGCTGAGCTAAGTCCCCTTCCTCTCTAGTACCTTCGTACCCCATCACAACCCCTAGCACTGCACTTACCACATTATACTGAAATCACTTTGTAGATGCCTGTCTCTTCTGACGGACTTCTCCATAAGCTCCAAGAATAAACGATGTGTCTTGTGCACCCTTGCACTCACAGGACGTAACATAATGCCTGTCACACAGGAGGGACTTGATAAATGTGTGTTGACCTAAACTTAATACATTTTTGCTGAATGATTGAGTGACATCGAGGCAGCAAGTCCGTGAGCTGCCATTTTTCTCCCCTGGACACATGTTTATCTCCTTCTTCCCCTGCCAAAACCCCAACGATTGCTTCACTGTGCTGTCTAATCTTTCTGTCAGATCTCTGACATACAAAACACATGTAATCATTCCATTATGAGGCCTGGCACTAAGTTTAAGCTGAGTGTACAGATTTATTAGATCTTGTACCAGGAAACCAGCAAGGCAGAGACTTTAGGAGGATTTCCAAAGGGGGATGTAAAATGTTCATGAGCCCCTTGTATTTCGAGGCAGTTCCATGCTCCTATGGGGGCCTCAACTGTCCTTGAAGATTGTATTTCCTCCATTTTCATTGAAAATATGCAGGCAGGCGATTGCTATGAATGGACATGGAAAGGAAAGCAAGGGTCAAGAGCATCAGGCAACCTGCATATTCACTGCGCACTGTAGCCCAGCTTCATGACCAGCACGCCTGACATGACTGTTCACTGCTGCTGCTGCTGCTGCTGCTAAGTCACTACAGTCATGTCCGACTCTGTGCAACCCCATAGACGACAGCCCAACAGGCTCCCCCATCCCTCGGATTCTCCAGGCAAGAACACTGGAGTGGGTTGCCATTTCCTTCTCCAATGCATGAAAGTGAAAAGTGAAAGTGAAAGTGAAGTCGCTCAGTCATGTCCAACTCCTAGCGACCCCATGGACTGCAGCCTACCAGCATCCTCCGTTCACAGGATTTTCCAGCCAAGAGTACTGGAGTGGGGTGCCATTGCCTTCTCTGGACTGCTCACTGCTTCTATGCAAAGACAAAGTCACACACAGTCCAGACAAGCCATCACTCCAATGTGCACTTTGCGCACTGGCTAGTTGCTCTGCTGGTATGATTGTGAGCCCCAGCTGCAGGCCTCAAGAGCATCCAGTGGGTGTTCTGATGGTCCCCAAGGGTTTGCTGTCCCCTGATGCCCCAGGAATGTGTCCTTTGCAGATCCTCTCCAAACTTTAAGGCTCAACTTAAATCCTATCTCTCTAAAAAGCTTCATCAAACCATTTTAGCTTCCAGGACTCTCTCTCTTAAAGCTCCAAAGATGAACGGCTCCCAATGTAGTGTTGTCTTTAAAAGAGAGTTTAGCGTAGAGAGTCCTGGACTGGGGTTTATAAAGCTCATATACTGGTTCCCGGTCCCTCTGTGATACTGGCTAAATCACCTCACATCGCTGAGTTTCTCTTATCCTCTCCCACTCTGCTCCTCTCTTCTCCCTCCTTCCTCCCCTTCTTCTTTCTCCTCCTATATTTTCTTTCCTTCATCCTTCTATTTCCCCAGGAAGGATGCTGTCTTCTGGGAGGGGTTTGTTGGTGAAGATGCCAAAAGGCTGGTGGGGTGGCAGCTGGTGTACCTGGGTGAACTCTACCTCCAGGACACTGCCCTTTGGTGAGGTTTGGGCAAAGTGTCTCAAGTAAAGTGGGGGAAAATAGGGGAAATCCCAGATAGATGGGAACAGTAGTGACTTCAAAGGGTGGGAGAAGAGCAAATGCTTGTCAAAAGCAGCAGAGGATGCCTTTGAACAACTTCAGACCACCCCCAGATGGCAGAGAAATGGGGTCTGAACAGCACTTGGAGGGCTGCAGACAACACCTGACACCAGCCTGCAGGCTCACAGTGGGAGGAATGGTGATATTCTCCGGGCAATTAGAGTTGGAAAGCCACGGTAGCAACAGCTCAGGACAATAAGGGAGACAGAGCTGGTAAAGCTCAATTTACACTTGGATTGGTTGACCATTTGCAAACAAAGATATTATTCTGTCCCTCTAATTTGTTCTTTTAGCAAATGCCTAAAATATGCTTTCAGTTCAATCACTCAGTCGTGCGGACTCTTTGTGACCCCACGGACTGCAGCACACCAGGCCTCCCTGTCCCATCACCAACTCCCGGAGCTTGCTCAAACTCATGTCCATTGAGCTGGTGATGCTTTTGGACATTATGTCTTTTGAACATTAATAAACTAAAGGGCAAGATTCCTGTTTTAGGATTCTTCAGATTATATATCTACCTCTATCTATCTATCTATCTAATCTACCTACCTAGTAGCAGCACCATCACCATTATCATCATCTATTTATCTAAGAAGCAGTTTATTGTAAGGATTAGCTCACACAGTTCTGGAGGATGAGAAGTCCCAAGACCTGTAGTAGGCAAGCTGGAGACCCAAGAGATCTGATGTACAGTTTCAGTCCAAAAGCATGAGGCCCAGAGACCACAGATGGAGTTAAATGCCGCTCTGAAAGTTGGCAGACTGAAGGCCCAAGAAGAACCAATGTTTCAGTTCCATTTAGAAGGATAGAAAAGACTGCTCTCCCAACTCCAACAGTCAAAGTAGGAGGAGTTTCCTCTTGCTCAGCCTTTCTATTCTATTCAGGTCTTCACCTGACTGGGTGAGCCCACCCACATTGAAGAGGGCAGTTTGCTTCCCTCAGCCTAAGGATCCAAACATTAATCTCATCCAGGAAAAGCCTCACAGATAAACCAGAATAATGTCTGACCAAAGGTCTGGGCAGCCTATGGCCCAGTCAAGTTCACACATAAAATTCACCATCACAACTCTACTCCTCCGTTTGTCTCATCTCCTGGAAAGGGTTAATAGGTCAAAGAAAATGAGGGCAAAGGTAACACTGGTCTTTTAGGGTCTCACTCTTTTTGCAAGAATGATGTCAATCAGTGTAGGTACACTGGGGGATGGGTAGGAGCAGGGTTACTGCTGGGGAGGTTTTGTACTCCAAACACAAGTAATTCTTCTAATGTTCACTATTTATTGATCAGTCCTATTTTCTCAGTTTACCTTAAAGCTATCTTAGGGTAAGGACCCTTCCCCTCACCATACCCTCTCCCAACCTACACATACCATTCAAACAAGGCTGAGCAGGCTAAAGGCTGACTAATACACAGACAAAGCCCCTAGGTCTCAGGTAGCACTGTTAACCTGAAACATCTGTTATGCTTTTTTAAGGAGAAATGGTTTCCTTCTTTTAAAGTAGTCCAGATCTCCTTTCTATAAATGATGTAGAAAATATTTAAAACAATTTCTACAATAAGGAATAAAATTAAACAAATCCATCATAAAAGTTGGAGAAGGAAATGGCAATCCACTCCAGTATTCTTGCCTGGAGAATCCCATAGACATGGGGAGGGATTATAGAAGCCTGGAGGGCTACAGTCCATGGGGGGGGCGGTGGCACACAGAGTCAGACAGGACTGAGCAACAAACACACTTCAAAAAAGTAATCCCTCATTTAAATGAGGGGTCTCATCACAAGGATTAAGCAGGGTTAGCAGTGTCCAAGCCTGGACCCTACTCCAGGAGCAGAAATTCAAATGAGCCCAAAAGAATCAAGTATATAACTTGGTAGGTAAGTATTACCTATTTTAGCAAAGACAGAATAAATTAACCAAAAATAAACTATTATACTTGATTATATTAATCTAAGGGAATGCAAAAGTAGGAAGTCAAGGAAACACCTGGGGGTAACAGGCAAATTTGGCCTTGGAATACAGAATGAAGCAGGGCAAAGGCTAATAGAGTTTTGCCAAGAGAACGCACTGGTTCATAGCAAACACCCTCTACCAACCACACAAGAGAAGACTCTACACATGGACATCACCAGATGGTCAACACTGAAATCAGATTGATTATACTCTTTGCAGCCAAAAATGGAGAAGCTCTATACAGTCAAGCAAAAACAAGACTGGGACCTGACTGTAGCTCATATCATGACACTCCTTATTGCCAAATTCAGACCTAAATTGAAGAAAGTAGGGAAAACCACTAGACCATTCAGCTATGACCTAAATCAAATCTCTTATGATTATACAGTGGAATTGAGAATAGATTTAAGGGGCCTAGATCTGATAGATTAGAGTGCCTGATGAACTATGGACTGAGGTTCGTGACATTGTACAGGAGACAGGGATCAAGACCATTCCCATGGAAAAGAAATGCAAAAAAGTAAAACGGCTTTGTCTGAGGAGTCCTTACAAATAGCTGTGAAAGAAGAGAAGCGAAAAGCAAAGGAAGAAAAGGAAAGATATAAGCATCTGAATGGCAGAGTTCCAAAGAATAGCAAGACGAGATAAGAAAGCCTTCCTCAGCGATCAGTGCAAAAAAATAGAAGAAAACAACAGAATGGGAAAGACTAGAGATCTCTTCAAGAAAATTAGAGATACCAAGGGAACATTTCATTGCAAAGATGGGCTCAATAAAGGACAGAAACGGTATGGACCTAACAGAAGCAGAAGATATTAAGAAGAGGTGGCAAGAATACACAGAAGAACTGTACAAAAAAGATCTTCATGACCCAGATAATCACAATGGTGTTATCACTCACCTAGAGCCAGACATCCTGGAATGTGAAGTCAAGTGGGCCTTAGAAAGCATCACTACGAATAAAAGCTAGTGGAGGTGATGGAATTCCAGTGGAGCTATTTCAAATCCTGAAAGATGATGCTGTGAAAGTGCTGCACTCAATATGCCAGCAAATTGGAAAACTCAGCAGTGGCCACAGGACTGGAAAAGGTCAGTTTTCATTCCAATCTCAAAGAAAGGCAATGCCAAAGGATGCTCAAACTACCCCACAATTGCACTCATCTCACATGCTAGTAAAGTAATGCTCAAAATTCTCCAAGCCAGGCTTCAGCAGTACATGAACCATGAACTTCCAGATGTTCAAGCTGGTTTTAGAAAAGGCAGAGGAACCAGAGATCAATTGCCAACATCTGCTGAATCATGGAAAAAGCAAGAGAATTCCAGAAAAACATCTAATTTCTGCTTTATTGACTATGCCAAAGCCTTTGACTGTGTGGATCACAATAAACTGTGGAAAATTCTGAAAGAGATGGGAATACCAGACCACCTGACCTGCTTCTTGAGAAACCTGTATGCAGGTCAGGAAGGCAACAGTTAGAACTGGACATGGAACAACAGACTGGCTCCAAATAGGAAAAGGAGTACGTCAAGGCTGTATATTGTCAACCTGCTTATTTAACTTATATGCAGAGTACATCATGAGAAATGCTGAGCTGGAGGAAGCACAAGCTGGAATCAAGATTGCCAGGAGAAATATCAATAACCTCAGATATGCAGATGACACCACCCTTATGGCAGAAAGTGAAGAGGAACTAAAAAGTCTCTTGATGAAAGTGAAAGAGGAGAGTGAAAAAGTTGGCTTAAAGCTTAAACAGAAAACTAAGATCGTGGCATCTGGTCCCGTCACTTCATGGCAAATAGATGGGGAAACAGTGGAAACAGTATCAGACTTTATTTTGGGGGCTTCAAAATCACTGCAGATGGTAACTACAGACATGAAATTAAAAGACGCTTACTCCTTGGAAGGAAAGTTATGACCAACCTAGATAGCATATTCAAAAGCAGAGACATTACTTGCCAACAAAGGTCCGTCTTGTCAAGGCTATGGTTTTTCCAGTAGTCATGTAATGGATGTGAGGTGTTGGACTGTGAAGAAAGCTGAGTGCCGAAGATATGATTGCTTTTGAACTCGTGGTGTTGGAGAAGACTCTTGAGAGTCCCTTGGACTGCAAGGAGATCCAACCAGTCCATTCTGAAGGAGATCAATCCTGGGTGTTGTTTGGAAGGACTTATGCTGAAGCTGAAACTCCAATACTTTGGCCATCTCATGCAAGAGTTGACTCATTGGAAAAGACCCTGATGCTGTGAGGGATTGGGGGCAGGAGGACAAGGGGATGACAGAGGATGAGAT